>NC_064303.1:42004302-42077022 GCF_023373825.1 Bactrocera dorsalis
TTCTTCGTAAATGTTGTCTTAACTCACTTTATATAGGATTCTTCGTAAATGTTGTCTTCTTGTAGGAACTCACTTTATATAGGATTCTCCGTAAATGTTGTCTTCTTTTTGTAGGAACTCACTTTATATAGGATTCTTCGTAAATGTTGTCCTTCTTGTAGGAACTCACTTTATATAGGATTCTCCGTGAATGTTGTCTTCTTTTTGTAGGAACTCACTTCATATAGGATTCTTCGTAAATGTTGTCTTCTTGTAGGAACTCACTTTATATAGGATTCTCCGTGAATGTTGTCTTCTTTTTGTAGGAAACTCACTTCATATAGGATTCTTCGTAAATGTTGTCTTTTTATACAGGATTCTTCGATGTTTTTATTTTTTTTTTTGTTGGGTTTGTTCACTACCTTAATTTTTTTTTAAGGATTTTATACTTTACTACCTTAATTCTTTAAGGATTTTAGTAAAATTTATTTGGTACGGCGTTAATTATTAAAATAAAGAAAAGTCCTTGATTCTTCAAAGAAACTTTTCCGCGCATTCCATCCTCGTCGCCAATTAAAACATTTATTTAAATATTTATATTTATTTTATTGGGCCAAAGAATATGACTCGCTTTGTTGAATCAATGAATATGACTCGCTTATTGAATCAATGAATATGACTCTTGCTTTGTTGAGTCAAAGAATATGACTCTTGCTTTGTTTGAGTCAAAGAATATGACTAACTTAGTTTACAAAAATTCTTAATCTTAAATACAAAATTGCTAGTAAAGACAGAAAGCGCAATACAATTAAAATTCCAAAGAATTCTTATCAGCAAAATCAATAAGTGCAACGCCTCTTAAGAATGTCGATCGTAAAGACATACTTTGAAGCAAAGCGGAAATGCACTTAAAATTCTTTAGAATTTTGGTTACAAATACTTGTCAATGCAATTTTTGACTATTTTTATAAACAAATGAATAAAATTAAAGAGTTCGATGCCTCTTATGCACAATTAAGTGGAAAACAATAAAAAGAACTTAGTTTATTTTAATTTATGTACTAATGACGTAAGTATGTTTAAGTGTACATGTATGTATGTATGTAAACAGACATACATGTATGTTTATATTAATATTTTGTGTGATGGTGAAGTGGATATCATCCCATGCTAACCCAAGAACAACAGCAAACACAGATGGTGTGAAGATAGTCTGGTAGATAAGAAAATACATTTATTTAAGAAAACCAGAAGATATGTAAAATTAAGATATGAGAAGAAACACTGATCCTAAATAAATATTGAATGCAAATAAAGGATAAGCAGCACTGTGGAATTCTCCCACAGATAAGAATTATTGTAAATTAGAAGATAAGCATTTTTGTAAAACTATAACATGATAGTAATAAAGGATAAGCAGCATTGTGGAATTTTCCCACAGATAAGAATTTTTGTAAATTAGAAGATAAGCATTTTTGTAAAACTATAAAAGCAAGAAAATCTTTGAAATAAAGACACACATTTATTCTGACACTCTAAAGAGCCGGTCGTATAAAATTGTTTTCATAATTGGCGCAGTCGGTAAACGTCTGACATAATCCTAAGATTGGTCAAGCGGGTCGCTCGGATTTTCCGAAGAAAATCCACACATAAAAAAAAGAAAAAAAAACAAAATCAATTTTAACCGTTAATCGACCTTTGTATCAAAAATGATACATTTCGATGTTTGTAGTACCGTAACTTGTGGAAAGAAAAAAGTTAGATACCGCCTTCTTTGTGACTTTGTTTATTTTCGCATTGTCATTATTTTAAGCCATAAGCACGTCATTTGCGACGCTATTTTTGATATTTGTGTTGTGTTTTATTAGGTGAAGTGCTTCTTTTTTGAATATTAAGTTATTTTGTTAAATACTTGTACGCGTTCGAAAAAATGGCTCGTCCACGGTTTTTGACGTTTGAAGAAATGGTGAATGAGGTACTGGATGAGAGTGAAGAAGATGAAGATGCTTCCGATCCTGATACTGAAATTGAAAGTAGTTCGTCTGAAAGCTGTTTATCTGAACCGGATGACATTATTGTCAGTAGTTCAGTTGATGATCCATTGTATATTGCAAAAGATGGTACTACTTGGCGTAGCGAGCCTTACGCCACTGGTCGGTTGAGGAGAGAAAATGTTATCAATTTGCGCCCAGGTTGGTAACAATTGTTTACCAAATTGTTGTAGAATTATGATACTTGGTTTTTAGGTGTAACAAGATTTGCATCAAGCCGGGTAAATAACATTCGGGATTCATTTCTGCTACTTTTTCCATCTTCACTATCAAAAATTATAATTGAAAATTCGAACAACTACGGAAAGTATTTACATGGATCCAACCACCTAGAAATTGACGAGGAATTATTTCATGCCTACTTAGGCATATTATTACTGGCCGGTGTGTATAAGTAAGTATTGCAATAGAAGAGCTTTAAAAAAAATTTAAATGCTTCTTACTATATATTTATCAGATCCAAAAATGAAACTTTGCATGATTTGTTCGGGGAATACTGTGGACGCCCTATATTTCGGTCAATAATGTCTGAGAGAACATTTTTATATATCCACAAAATCATTCGTTTTGATGATGTGCTCACCCGACGTGGCCAAAGAAATGATGACAAATTCGCACCAATCAGAAACCTTTGGGAAAAGTGGTCTGAACAGCTCCCTATATTCTACAATCCTAATGATTGCGTTAATGTGGATGAACAATTATTGGGATTTCATGGCCGTTGTAAATTTCGCCAGTATATTCCATCGAAACCCAAGAGATACGGTTTGAAATTTTGGCTACTTGTTGATTCACGCACGTGCTATGTATGGAAAATACAACCATACTTGGGGAAAGGCGTAACCGGAAACACTGAGAGGAATCAAGGAGAACGAGTCGTTCTGGATTTAGTTGATGGGTTGAAAGGACATAATGTCACCATGGACAACTTTTTTTCATCTCACAGCCTTGGCCAAAAATTATTACAAAAGCAAATGTCAATGGTTGGAACTATGCGCAAAAATAAAAGGTCAATTCCTCCAAAGCTACTGAATTGCAAGAAAGTTCCACGATATGAATCAACTTTTGCTTTCACTCCTGATACCACTCTTGTTTCGTATATCAGTCATAAGAACAAATGTACAGTTGTTATGAGCACATTGCATCACGCACCTAATATTGAGAATGAGTCGAAAAAGTTGCCCGAAATCATCTCTTTTTATAACTCAACGAAGGGAGGCGTGGACACGGTTGACAAAATGTTGAGTTGTTACTCTTGCAAACGTAAAAATAATCGTTGGACTATGGCGGTATTTTCCAACATAATCGATATTTCTGCTTTGAATTCGTATATTTTGTATAACGATATTGATCCGAATTGGAAGCAAACTCAAAAGCACACAAAACGTAAATGTTTCCTGCATGAGTTAGCAATTTCATTGGCAAAGCCCTATATGGAAAAACGAAAAAAGGCCCAAGGAACGAATTATCTTTGGCACTGCTTTCCAAATTGTCATCCCAGAATATTTCTGACACTAGTGATAATGATGCTGGCCCATCAAAAAAACACAAGAATGAAAAGTCTCCGAAAAAAAACCGCGCAAGGTGTCAAAAATGCTATCATTCTGGAGAACATAAAAATAAGTGGACATCGTCATTCTGCTTCTTATGTAAAAAGCCGTGCTGCAACGACAGACATGCCCAAAATATTTGCATAGATTGCATTCATAACACATAAACATGTAATTATTTTAATTATATTTGCCTGAAATTTATCAATAAAAGTAAATGAATTAAAACTTTAAAGTAATAACTACTTTTTTCCTATGAACTGTAGTATGTATCAAAATCGATACATAGCTGGAATTATGAAGTTTTTTTAAAGCTCGATCTACGGTTAAAAATAAAAATAAGGCGTTTCCGAGGCCTTAAAACAGTTTAAAAAAAAAAAAAAAAAACAGAGAAGAAAAACATCACCATGGCAACTGTTAACAGCCATGGCAACTGTTAAGGCCATTCAACGGAAGTGATGGTTACGACCTATCCTCATTTATAAGAGAAGTAGATGCCATACTCCGCCTCTTTAACGTTAACCCGTCGTTAAAGGAATTCGTTATTCAACGCTACGTACTAACGACGTAAAGGAGGAACTCATCCGGAACTTTGGGGTAAAGGAGAGCTACAGGAGTCTGTACCACCAGGCCATCAACGTTAAGCACTACAATGTAAGTGTATATTTTGTAAAATTAAGGGATATTTTAGATAAAACTAATATTAAGTATGAATTTGATAGTGAAAAACCCATAGCCTTTTCACCGGAAGCCAACGAGGCATTTTTTCTAAAAACCTTCTTAAACGGAATTAGTCCTCATTTGTCCTCCATAATTTTGAGTAGGGATATTAGAAAACTAAGGGAAGCTTTTTATTGCTTAGAGGATACTGGATTAATCCAGCAAAATAAAAATAAATATAGTAACTATGGGCAGCGTTATTACCCCTCACAAAATAATTACGATTCAAACAATAGGGTACATGCTAGTAATCCTCAGCCTTCTTTTCCAACGCAACAACGTTTTTGGGGAAATAATAGTAGAATGAGTAATAATAATATTAACCCGCAACAAGCATCACGAAATAGCTATTCACAACAGAGTAGGAATAGCAATAGAAGTCAAAGGCCTGTGCCCATGGAAGTAGACCATATGGATTACAATCAGGGCGAAAATTTTCGGTCACCAGCCCGGGGGAGGAGCTACCAATTGTAGAACTAACAATAGATAGAACTAGATTGAAGTGTTTAATCGACACCGGTTCAACAACTTCAGTTTTAAATAGTAAAGTAGATTTAGGATTTAGGAAAAATAAATTAGAAAATCCCACTAGATTAAAAACAATGAGTGGTGAATTTTTCATTACTGAAGAAGTGAAAACTCTCTTGCCTACGGAATTCAATAGTGAAAACATCGTGCATTGGCATTTAACACCATTTTTTAATAGAAAATTCGACTGCTTAATAGGGCAGAATATTTTGAGACCATTAAACGCAATAATTAATTTTGAAAAAAATCACATTTATGTTAATGGCAATAAAATTAAATTTTTAAATCCATGCCCGTCAATCCTAGAAAGGCCCGATATGAATACTGTAGAAAGGAAAATGTTAAAGGAAATACTACGGAAAAATAATGACCTTATATTTAGAGAAAATGAACAGCTAACCCATGCTCATGAAGTACAACATGAAATCGTTACAACAACTGAAAAGCCTGTATATTCAAAAATTTATAAATACCCTCAAATACACGAGGAGGAGATAACCAAACAAATTAAAGAAATGCTGGACCAGGGAATAATTAATGAAAGCTGCTCCCCATACAATTCACCACTTTGGATTGTCCCAAAAAAATGGATAATTCTGGTAAAAAGAAATGGAGAACAGTAATAGATTACAGGGCTCTGCTACAACTATATCTGATAAATTCCCAATTCCAAATACAGATAGCATATCTGGAAAATTAGGTCAAGCAACATATTTTACGACAATTGATCTAGCCAAAGGTTTCCATCAAATTCTTATAAAAGAATGTGATAGGAAAAAAACTGCATTTTCTACACCGTTAGGTCATTATGAATTCATAAGAATGCCATTTGGTCTAAAGAACGGCCCAGCCACTTTCCAAAGATTAATGAACTCTGTCTTAAGAGAATACATTAATAAAATATGCGTTGTTTATTTAGATGACATTCTCATATTTAGTTCCTCTCTTCAAGAACACAAGGAAAGTATAGAAAAAGTTTTTAAAAAATTAAGAGAACACTGTTTAAAAATTCAAATCGATAAATGCAATTTTTTTGCTAAGACTACTGAATATCTTGGTCACATTCTAACTACAGAAGGATTTAAACCGAATCCTAATAAAATAGAAGCAATTCAAAAATTAAAGCTTCCTGAAACAGTGAAGCAAATTAAATCTTTCTTTGGAGCAACAGGATATTATAGGAAATTCATTAAAGATTACGCTAAAATTGCTATTGGCATGACAAAATTTCTTAAAAAGGGAGTTCGTATTAATATTAAAAAGACTTTTGGTTAACGATCCAATATTAAAATATCCCAATTTCGAAAAGAAATTTAAAGTTGCAACTGATGCTAGCAACTTTGCAATTGGTGCCGTATTAATGCAAGATGGCCATCCCATTTGCTATGCTAGCAGGACACTTAATGAACACGAGAAGAGATATAGCACAACAGAAAAGGAACTCTTAGCCATCGTTTGGGCAGTTAATTATTTTAGACCCTACATTTATGGTAGGCAATTCGATCTTTTAACAGATCATTTACCACTTAAGTGGTTACAAACAAAATATAAAGGAAAAGACATAAATCCTCGATTACAAAGGTGGCTTCTGAAACTTGGAGTATACGATATATGTATTCAATATATAAAAGGCAAAGAAAATACATTGGCCGACTTTCTTAGCAGATTAGATGTAGATTCTGGAGAAATCTGCCTCATAAATCTAACTTCTGAAGAAGATGATAACATGAGTACAGCAGCTACAATTCACTCTCAAGTAGAAGAATTAAATGACCATATCCCTACACTTGAATCTGTCATCAATCGTTTTCAGACTCAAATTATTTTATGTGAACATAAAGTAAGAGACACTGAAAAAATAGGTAAAAATCTTAAGATTTACATAAGCCAAGATGACATTAATAGCGAATACATGGTAGACATCTTAAGGACACATGTTAAAACTAAAAAAGCGGGAATTTTTTCAGAAATAGCTGACTCCGAATACAACAAAGTTCAACTAAAATTAATCGAAATATTTGGCAGTAGCATCAAATTCTTTAAATGTTTATTTCATGCCAAAGACTTGTCAGATGAAACAGAGGCATATCGGTACATTTCAAAGTACCACAAATATGAAACTGGGCATGCTGGCATAAATGAAAATTATAATGGTTTAAAACACCTTATATATATTAAAAAACTAAAAGAGTTAATACAAAAATATTTTAACAATTGCGATATATGTAATAAAGTAAAGTATGACAAATCCGTTGAAACCTAAGTTTCACATAACACAAACTCCTACTGAAATTAATGATATTGTTCATGTTGATACTTTTACATTCCTAAAGCAAACTTTCATGACAACTATAGATAAATTCTCAAAATTTGCAATGGCATTGCCTTTGGAAAACAGAAATAGTTTGACTCTTGTTGAAAAACTTAGACAATATGTTTCTATTAAAGGAAAGCCAAGAAAAATTATAGCTGATAATGAATTTAATAACGTTAATGTTAAGGATTTTTTTAACATAGAAAATATAGAGGTTAATTTTACCAAGCCAATTAGTCATACAGGGAATTCGGATATAGAACGTTTTCATAATACAATTAGCGAAAAACTTAGAGTTGCTGAATTAGAATATAGGACTCTCTCAGTTCAAGAAAAAATGTTTAGATGTATCGAATTTTATAACAAATCGATTCATTAAGGAAAAACCAATTTACATAGAAAATGGGAAGGTAAATAAAGAAATAATATTCAAAAAATTAAAAGAAACAAAAGAAAACAAAATTAAAAAACTTAATGAAAAAAGAGAAAATGTTGTAATAAATAAAGAAGAAGCATTTGTTAAGAATTATGTGGCAGTACGTCATAAGAACGCACCACGATATAGGAAGCTTAAACTAGATAATGTACATACAACCAAAATTAAAAGAGAAAATAAATTTGCAGATTAACTGGACACTAATATTTTTCATACTAATGACAATGGCTCCAACGGCAACGTCCATTTTAAACATCCAACCGATTCATGAAAACAGCGGATATGTGGAAATTAGTACATCCAAAACGGAAATTGTAGTTTCATCAGAATTTATAATACACGCCATAGACCCTTATGAAATTTTATATTTAATTAACAACATGACTTTTAATACAAATCTCTTGAGGCCATTACATCGCGATTTACTTAGGAATGAACTCTTAATCCTTAAAACAAAAGTCAAAACCTTAATACCTAAATCTAATGGGAATAGGCATAAAAGAGGATTATTTAATTTGGTTGGGACAATGAATAAATATTTATTTGGAACAATGGATGACATAGATAGAAAGGATATTGAGGATCACTTAAAGTTTATTGATCAAAATATGCACAATTCTATTACAACCTTAAACCAACAAGTTAAAATAAATAAATATTTTGAAAAAAAACATTTAAATATTTAAAAACAACAATAGAACAAGACAGGGAAAAAATACTAGATTATGAAAGAGGAAATGATAAAATTCTAAAGGATGCTGCATTAAACAACATGTTTAACGAGCAAATCTTAAGAATACATGTCCTTAAAGAAAAAATTGATCATATTCAAGATAGCATTGCAGCCGCCAAACATGGATTATTACATCCAGGAATTTTGACAAGTGAAGAAGTTGATATATACGAAATAGACCTATTTAAGTTGCAACATTTAAAAATGTGTGCAATTCAGTATGCAGAAAAACTGCTCCTTTTAATAGTAAAGGTACCACGAAATTTTAGCACAGTTCAATTAAAAGTTATTCAGCCCATTTCAAATGAACAAATGAGAGAAATTACTTCCGTTTCAGAAACAGTTTTTAATTACAATAATAAAACTTATACATATGAAAAAGACAAAACACTTAATGAATTAAAAACTTCAAAACATTGTATTTTTACAAAAACACGTCTATTAAGTAAGAACGAAATAACAGAAATAATTGAAATTGACGATGAAACATTAATATTAAAAAATTTGAAAAATACTAAGCTAGTACAAGATTGTGATCACAGGAAAGTAATACTGGAAGGAAATTATTTAATACACTACCAAAATTGTACACTAGAAATTAACAATCAAATTTTCTCTAATAAGGTAAAAATATTCCAACAAAGATTTTACTTTCCTGTAAATGAAGAAACTAATTTTACAAATAAAATTTCATTTGAAGAAATGAGACTGGAACATTTAAAGAACATAGAAAAAATAGAAGAACTTAAGTACCATAAGAAAATTAATTATTCAATTTCATTTGTAAATTTTATTATTACTTTACTTTTAATAAGCCTTCTCTTGTATATGTTAACAAAACAAAAACAAATGCGAGTAGAAATTGTAAACAAACCTCAGGAGAGTTTTGTATCTAAGGGGGGAGGAGTTACATCCCATGCTAACCCAAGAACAACAGCAAACACAGATGGTGTGAAGATAGTCTGGTAGATAAGAAAATACATTTATTTAAGAAAACCAGAAGATATGTAAAATTAAGATATGAGAAGAAACAGTGATCCTAAATAAATATTGAATGCAAATAAAGGATAAGCAGCACTGTGGAATTTTCCCACAGATAAGAATTTTTGTAAATTAGAAGATAAACAATTTTGTAAAACTATAACATGATAGTAATAAAGGATAAGCAGCACTGTGGAATTTTCCCACAGATAAGAATTTTTGTAAATTAGAAGATAAGCATTTTTGTAAAACTATAAAAGCAAGAAAATCTTTGAAATAAAGACACACATTTATTCTGACACTAAAGAGCCGGTCGTATAAAATTGTTTTCATAAGTCGCCAGTCGTTTCTTCTCTTCGCTACGTGGCGCCAATTGGATATTCCAAGCGAAGCCAAGTCCTTCTCCACTTGGTACTTCCAACGGAGTGGAGGTCTTCCTCTTCCTCTGCTTCCCGCGGCGGGTACTGCGTCGAATACTTTCAGAGCTGGAGTGTTTTCATCCATCCGGACAACATGACCTAGCCAGCGTAGCCGCTGTCTTTTAATTCGCTGAACTATGTCAATGTCGTCGTATATCTCGTACAGCTCATCGTTCCATCGAATGCGATATTCGCCGTGGCCAACACGCAAAGGACCATAAATCTTTCGCAGAACTTTTCTCTCGAAAACTCGCAACGTCGACTAATCGGTTGTTGTCATCGTCCAAGCCTCTGCACCATATAGCAGGACGGGAATTATGAGCGATTTATAGAGTTTGGTTTTTGTTCGTCGAGAGAGGACTTTACTTTTCAATTGCCTACTCAGTCCGAAGTAGCACCTGTTGGCAAGAGTAATCCTGCGTTGGATTTCCAGGCTGACATTGTTGGTGGTGTTTACGCTGGTTCCAAGATAGACGAAATTATCTACAACTTCAAAGTTATGACTACAGTCAGTCAACAGTGACTTGTGTGCCAAGTCGCGAGTGCGACGACTGTTTGTTTGATGACAGGAGATATTTCGTCTTGCCCTCGTTCACTGCCAGACCCATTTCTTTTGCTTCCTTGTCCAGTCTGGATAAAGCAGAACTAACGGCGCGGGTGTTGAGACCGATGATATCAATATCATCGGCATACGCCAGCAGCTGTACAATCTTATAAAATATTGTACCTGCTCGATTAAGTTCTGCAGCTCGAATAATTTTCTCCAGCAGCAGATTGAAGTAGTCGCACGATAGGGAGTCGCCTTGTCTGAAACCTCGTTTGGTATCGAACGGCTCGGAGAGGTCCTTCCCGATCCTGACGGAGCTTTTCGTGTTGCTCAACGTCAGTTTACACAGCCGTATTAATTTTGCGGGGATACCAAATTCCAAAGGCAGCTCCTTTTCGTGCTGTCGAAAGCAGCTTTAAAATCGACGAAGAGGTGGTGAGTGTCGATTCTCCTTTCACGGGTCTTTTCCAAGATTTGGCGCATGGTGAATATCTGGTCGGTTGTTGATTTACCAGGTCTGAAGCCACACTGATAAGGTCCAATCAGTTTGTTGACGGTGAGCTTTAATCTTTCACACAATACGCTCGACAGAACCTTATATGCGATGTTGAGGAGGCTTATCCCACGGTAGTTGGCGCAGATTGTGGGGTCTCCTTTTTTATGGATTGGGCATAGCACACTTAAATTCCAATCGTTGGGCATACTTTCGTCCGACCATATTTTGCAAAGAAGTTGATGCATGCACCTTATCAGTTCTTCACCGCCGTATTTGAATAGCTCGGCCGGCAATCCATCGGCTCCTGCCGCTTTGTTGTTTTTCAGTCGGGCAATTGCTATTCGAACTTCTTCATGGTCGGGCAATGGAACGCCTGCTCCATCGTCATCGATTGCGGTATCGGGTTTGCCTTCTCCTGGTGTTGTGCGTACACTGCCATTCAGCAGGCTGGAGAAGTGTTCCCTCCATAATTTAAGTATGCTCTGGGCACCGCTGACTAGATCACCTTGGGGGGTTCTACAAGAGTATGCTCCGGTCTTGAAACCTTCTGTAAGTCGCCGCATCTTTTCGTAGAATTTTCGAGCATTACCCCTGTCGGCCAGCTTATCGAGCTGTTCGTACTCACGCATTTCGGCCTCTTTCTTCTTCTGTCTGCAAATGCGTCTCGCTTCCCTCTTCAACTCTCGCTATCTATCCCATTCCGCACGTGTTGTGGTCGATCGTAACGTTGCGAGGTAGGCAGCCTGTTTTCTCTCCGCTGCGACACGGCACTCCTCGTCGTACCAGCTGTTCTTTTGCACTTTCCGAAAACCAATGGTTTCGGTTGCAGCTGTACGTAAGGAGTTTGAAATGCCGTCCCACAGTTCCCTTATACCGAGTTGTTGACGAGTGCTCTCAGAGAGCAGGAGTGCAAGCCGAGTAGAAAATCGTTCGGCTGTCTGTTGTGATTGCAGCTTCTCGACGTCGAACCATCCTTGTGTTTGTTGGCGTGCGTTTTTTGCTGCACAGAGGCGGATGCGAATTTCGGCTGCAACAATATAGTGGTCCGAGTCGGTGTTAGGACCTCGGAGCGCACGCACATCTAAAACACTGGAGACGTGTCTTCCGTCTATCACAACATGATCGATCTGGTTGGAAGTTTTTCGATCCGGAGACAGCCAGGTAGCTTGATGTATCTTTTTATGCTGGAATCTAGTACTACAGATAACCATATTTCGGGCCCCGGCGAAGTCGATCAGCCTCAACCCATTTGGGGATGTTTCCTCGTGGAGGCTGAATTTACCGACCGTAGTGCCAAAGATACCTTCTTTGCCCACCCTGGCGTTGAAGTCGCCAAGCACGATTTTGACATCGTGGCGGGGGCATCTCTCATAAGTGCGCTCCAAGCACTCATAAAAGGCATCTTTGGTCACATCGTCCTTCTCTTCCGTCGGGGCGTGGGCGCAAATCAGCGATATGTTGAAGAACCTCGCTTTGATGCGGATTGTGGCTAGACGTTCATTCTCCGGAGTGAATGATAGTACTCGGCGACGGAGTCTCTCTCCCACCACGAATCCAACACCAAACTTGCGCTCCTTTATATGGCCACTGTAGTAGATGTCACAAGGACCTACTCGTCTCTGTCCTTGTCCCGTCCATCGCATTTCTTGGACGGCGGTGATGTCAGCCTTTATTTTCACTTGTGACGCTGCTGATGCTATTTCAAACGATTCTTGTTTTTGTAGAACAATATTTGTAATTTTTGCGGGTGACATATCTAAATGTGAACGCATATACATATGTAAGTATGTATGTTGTGTGTGTGCCAATGTCATACGCACATATTTATGTATGTATGTACATATGAGCAGCGCGAACATGTTATTATTGATAATTGATAATATGATTTGAATTCGCGAAAGCGAATATAAACACTTATGGTCATGATACATCTATATATGTACATATATAAAAATGAAATGGTGTATAGTTGTAACGCTAAAACTCGGAAACGGCTGAACCAAATGAAATACTTCCTTTGGGGGATTTGTTTGTTATTACCACGCGCAGGTCATGTCTTAAAATCAGAATAAAATATTAGGGGGCGTGGCACCTCCCATACAAATTGAATTTTCCAAGTCGAATATCTTCAAAAGTGTTTAAGGTAGGAACATGAAAATTGGTACAGAGCTACAGGATAACAACACCACTCTCACCTATAAAACCGGGGGCTATCGAATAAGGGGGCGTGGTACCTCCCATACAAATTAAATTTTTTAAGCAGAATATCTGTGAAGGGAAGAAGGGTTCAAGGTAGGGATAATCGGAAAAGGGGGCGTGGCACCTCCCATACAAACTGAACTTTTCAAGGTGAATATCTTCAAAAGTGTTTAAGGTAGGATCATGAAAATTGGTATAGAGCTATAGGAAACAACACCATTCTCACCCATAAAGCTTGGCGTTTTCGAAAAAGGGGACGTGGTACCTCCCTTACAATCTTTAATTATTTTGGTTGTTAATCCACCGTATATTTATCTCATTTTCCACCTAGCACGACATTTTGGTTGTTCTTGCTGCAGCGGTTATATGGTAATTTTGGTTGTGTTACGTGCTATTTTTGGTTTATGGAAATGGCAGTTTTATGAAACAAACACAAATTAAATTAAACGTCAATTTTGCTTTGCAATCGAACACGCAAAATTTAGAGGGCAATAAAAATGCGCCTTGCTTTACTGATATATTGATATATTTTGTTTTAAAAAGTGAGTTATTTAGTGAAAGTGATTTAGCGTGTTGGCGAATACCGATTTATGTACATTGGAATTTATCATTCAATTGATCTGCTTGCTTAGTTTAATTCATTCATTTTTGGAGTTTTCAAAGGTAAGTTATTGGTCCGTAAAACCTTATATGAACTTTATGCAAATGAATGATCATTTCCAATTAGATATTTGTTACGATGTCGAGAATCAGTACGTATGGTAACACTTCTCGGAGTTCCCAGGCCGCAAGGAGAACACGAAATAGCAGAGCACGTCAAAGGGAAAGTGTTATTGAGAGGGTATCACCACGAAATAGACTGCTGGAGAGTAGCACGCACCAGTTAGAAGATGTCAACCAAACATACAATCAGCAAGAACGATTTAGAAGAAGGGAAGTTCACAATCAGCAACAACGATCGAGAAGAAAGGAAGTTCGTGCTCGCCAAAGTGATGAAGTAAGATCACAACATGCGATTATTCGACGACAACAGCGGCAACATCTTTCTTTTGTGAACTTTGAACGGGCAGGTTTTCGATATGATCCAAACATTCAATATAGCGCATGTGTTCAAATCGGTCAGATGTCAGTAGTTTGTCAATATTGCAATGCAGTCAAATTTAAAAATGAACCGTTGCCAGAATTGCTTCCACCACCACAGCCATTGTTCCAGCTGCTTTACGGTGAATCTCCTCACTCGAGCCATTTCTTAAAGCAAATTGTAAATGAACAAAACTACAATCCAACGTTTAAGGTATTTTTGCCAAACAATATTCGACAGAAACTACAGAGCTTTCCTCCAATTATACACGTTCATGGGCAAATGTTTCATCTCGCTGGATCGCTGTTGCCGCATCCAGATCAAGAACACAAATATCTCCAAATTTACTTTCTGGGAGATTCACATGATGAAGTAAATCGGCGTTGTGCTATCTTCAATACAACGAAAAGAGAAATAATCGAACAATTGCAGCAAATGTTACACGAACACAATGGCCTCATTAAACTGTTTACGATTTCGTTGGAACGTATGCCAACAGATGATCATAGTATAATCATACAAGCGAACAAAAGACCAACAGGGTCACATGAAAGACAATATAATGCACCTACAGTTAGCGAAATATCAATTGTTGTTGTTGGAGAAAATTTGCAGTCGCGTGATATTGTTATCAAACGTAGAAATCAAAACGCACTAAAACGGATAAGTGAGACACATCAGTCTTACGACGCAATGCAATATCCGCTCATGTTCTGCCGTAGAGAAGACGGATATCACTTAGGATATAAGATGATAAATCCGGTGAATGGTTAGTAAAAAAAAAATTTTTGTTTGCTACTTCATATAGGTAATTTAAGCTTTTAGGTGTCGAGACAAATAAAAAAGTCAGTTCAATGAAGTTTTACGCATATCGAATGATGATTCGCCAAAATTATGACAACCATTTACTGAGATATGGACGGTTATTTCAACAGTATGCAGTTGACATGTATGTTAAAGTTGAGACAGAACGACTTAATTACATGCAATACAATCAGTCGAAGTTGCGATCTGAAGAGTATATTCATTTAAGAGATGCAATGAATGGTGATGCGGATATTACAGATATTGGTCGACTCTATATTTTGCCATCGACATACATTGGCAGTCCTAGACACATGCATGAGTACTCCCAGAATGCGATGACTTACGTGCGCAATTATGGACGGCCGTATTTGTTTGTTACATTAACTTGCAATCCAAAATGGCCAGACATTACGAATCTATTGCATCCCGGTCAATCACCAAGCGATCGCCACGATGTTACAGCACGCGTGTTTAAACAAAAACTCAGATGTTTGATGGACTTTATTACGAAACAACGTGTATATGGCACTGTTCGATGCTGAATGTACTCATTGGAGTGGCAGAAGAGAGGTTTGCCCCACACACACATTCTTCTTTGGATGACATCATTTCCGCCGAAATTCCTGATGTTGAAATAGATCCAGAGTTGCACGAAGTGGTGATGGCCAATATGGTTCATGGGCCATGCGGAGAACACGATCCATCTTCGGTTTGTATGTCGGACAGTAAATGCAAAAAACGCTGTCCCCGTGCTTTTATTTCGGAAACTCAAACTGGAAACGACGGATACCCTCTCTATCGGCGTCGCTCACCCGCTGACAATGGCAGAACATTCATCACTCAATTGAAAGGAAAGAATTTCGTGGTTGATAACACATGGATCGTTCCATATTCGCCAATTTTGTCTAAGGCATTCAAAACACATATAAATGTTGAGTATTGCAGTTCAATAAAATCAATTAAGTATGTTTGCAAATATGTCACCAAAGGAAGCGATATGGCGGTTATTGGCGTTGAACGAGATGAAATTAGCAAATTTCAAATGGGCAGATATGTGAACTGCAATGAAGCAATCTGGAGAATATTTTCATTTGCAATTCATGAACGCCATCCTACTGTTGTGCATCTGTCAGCTCATTTGGAGAATGGCCAGCGAGTTTATTTCAACGCAGAGAACATAGTACAGCGAACGGAAATACCACCAGCAACCACTTTAACAAGTTTCTTTGCAACTTGCGCCAGTGATCCGTTCGCGAGAACATTGCTTTACTCGGAGATGCCTCGGTATTATACATGGAATGCATCGTCTTTCCCCCGACGCAACATAACCCTGGCGGTTCATTTTTAAATTTGACTGCATTGCAATATTGACAAACTACTGACATCTGACCGATTTGAACAGATGCGATATATTGAATGTTTGGATCATATCGAAAACCTGCCCGTTCAATGTTTACAAAAGAAAGATTTGTAAAAATTTTGTTAAAGTATACACAATGAAATTAGGAAAAATCGTTCATATTCTATTAAAACCAATACCGGTGTAATTTTTGAAATGAAAAAAAAAATCTATTTTGGGCAGAACGAAGTTTACCGGGTCAGCTACTGTGAATATAAGTTTTGAATAATAAAATGTACGATTAATGTATATTTATCACTATTGTAATATATTAAATTTTTTTAATATATTATGATAGTCTGTTATATAGATATATATGTACATACACATATATATAATGAAGTATACACACAAGCATAAATATATCAAATACAAGAGATAATTGAAAAAGTAGTCTTTATTTTCACATTTACTACGAATATTGCTTTGAAAAAGTAATTTAATTCAAATGTATTCACCTGCACCTGTATTCATTAATATGCACAAAAAGAATTCATACGAATACACATGTTTGCATATATACATATAAGAATACATGTAAGCAAAAGAGCGAACATACATACGTCTGTTAGAGCAATATATAGTTTTGAGCATAATTTTTATTTCACGCTTAGCTCTGTTCAAGCGAAAATGTTAAAATTTCTCCTGCTGAGCTAGCAGTGGTGAAATTCTTCCATCTCTGCCGAGTTAGCCAAAAATATTTTTACGTTATTCGCGCCGTGAACCTTCTCTATGATAGACGTTCTTTGCGTTTATATACTCGTTCACGTGTGTCATCATGCTAGATTACGATAGAAGCGTTACGATCACGTATGTCATAATACGAAATACAGACTTTTACGTGACGAGTGATATGTTCACGGATGTAACGATTCGACCCCAGCATAATATGATCTCTAATTTTATGAACAATTTAGTTAACTGAGTCACTTCCAGTATTTTTTTCTGTATTATTGTTTTCATTTACAAAATATTTGCTATATGTTGAATTTTTAATCTGTATGCAGATGTTATGCAACGCTGCACATACATTGCCGACACTTGCCACCTTTTCAGGACTATACCGACTTCTTTTATCATTACTGAGAATTTTCCACCGGCTCACTGGCTGATTGAAGCATTGATGGTAATGCAGTTGATAAATGCCCGTTAAAGTTTATTTCCGATAGGATAAAAGTAAATGCGTTTTTGGTCAGTCTAAACCACTTCCTGAATCTGTAAATGATTTAAAATAATATAATCTATACTAAGTTAAACGGTATAATTAATTTTAAAATTTTACATGGGATTACTCTTATCACGAATCCTGAATCGTATGGCTATTTGGTGATGTTTTTCATCTGAATCAGATGAACTTGTATAAAAAACACGTAGGGTTCATTTTATTGAATGCAAAAACTAAATTTAGTAAATTTGTATACAATTTATTACATTCAAATCAAATTCAAAAACTTGTTTTGTTTCGTATTTGAATGTATTTGAAAATGTCATTTACAGCTACACCAGGGAAGTTATTTCATAAAATTTCTATTCGTTTCGAATCGAGTGCGACGATCTGCACACTCGACACGTTACTAAACTCCACTCGATATTATATATTTATGTATAACTGAGTGTTTAACCCTACATTGTTCAGCCGGTGTTATTAAATAAATCATTTTATACACTAAACAAAACTTAGGCGTTTAATTCAAATACGGTTCCCCACAAGTGGTGTCAGAAGTGGGATGCAAATCCCTTCGCGTGTGCAAGAAAGTAAAAAAAAAGAAATTGTTCGAGTGAACGAGGAACCTTGGTTGTACTGTGTTTTTTTTTCAAAAAGAACGATCTAGAAAGTGGTAGAAGTGTCGGGTAATTTGAACTTTGTGTAAACTGTAAAGAAATTGTTCGAGTGAACGTGGAGCGAACTTGGTTCTAGTGTTTTTTTTTTTAAGAAAAAGATCGTTCTAGAAATTGGCAGAAGTGTCGGGTAATTTGGACTTCGTGTAAAGTGACCGGTGACGACCGTTAAGGGCACCGTTAACTTATTAGAGCGTACGAAGAATTTGTAAAAGGGTATAGTGTCGGGTACTCTGATATTTGCGTAAAATGACCGGTGTCGATCATTAAGGGCACCGTTATCTTATAAGCAAAGTGCACAAACAAACTTCTTGTTATCATAAAGAACGTTCTAGAAATTAGTAAAAAGGTACAGTGTCGGGTACTCTTAACTTGGCGTGGCATGACCGGTGTCGACCGTTAGGGGCACTGTTAACTCAAGCCGTTGTGACGCCGATTCGGCGTTGTTAAGCGCAGTCGAGAGGGAGCAGGATCTGAATGATTTTGCGGTAGCAGAGAGTGAGCAGCGATCCAGATTTTGCGGTAGCAGAAAGTGAGCAGCAATCCAGGTTTTGCGGTAACAAAGAGTGAGCAGCGATCCAGATTTTGCGGTGGCAAAGTGTGAGCAGCTATCCAGATTTTGCGGTAACAGAGAGTGAGCAGCGGAGCAGTTTAGCGTATGATTTTTCTTTGTATCGGTAACCTATAAGAAAATTCGTAATCAAAATTCAAAATATGTAATGGAACTCATATTCTAAAATTTGTATTATTATTAAAAAAAAATACTAAGAATTATAAATCAAATTGTAAGTTATTGTAAGATTAATTGTGAAAATTAATTGTCTTAAATTTAAATTACAAGAATTAATTCTATATTCAAATTGCTATATGAAAGCAAAACTTGTCAACGTATATTTTAAGCAACAACAGCGCGCCAATCGTTTCTTCTCTTCGCTACGTGGCGCCAATTGGATATTCCAAGCGAGGCCAGGTCCTTCTCCACTTGGTCCTTCCACCGGAGTGGAGGTCTTCCTCTTCCTCTGCTTCCCGCGGCGGGTACTGCGTCGAATACTTTCAGAGCTGGAGTGTTTTCATCCATCCGGACAACATGACCTAGCCAGCGTAGCCGCTGTCTTTTAATTCGCTGAACTATGTCAATGTCGTCGTATATCTCGTACAGCTCATCGTTCCATCGAATGCGATATTCGCCGTGGCCAACACGCAAAGGATCATAAATCTTTCGCAGAACTTTTCTCTCGAAAACTCGCAACGTCGACTAATCGGTTGTTGTCATCGTCCAAGCCTCTGCACCATACAGCAGGACGGGAATTATGAGCGACTTATAGAGTTTGGTTTTTGTTCGTCGAGAGAGGACTTTACTTTTCAATTGCCTACTCAGTCCGAAGTAGCACCTGTTGGCAAGAGTAATCCTGCGTTGGATTTCCAGGCTGACATTGTTGGTGGTGTTTACGCTGGTTCCAAGATAGACGAAATTATCTACAACTTCAAAGTTATGACTACAGTCAGTCAACAGTGACTTGTGTGCCAAGTCGCGAGTGCGACGACTGTTTGTTTGATGACAGGAGATATTTCGTCTTGCCCTCGTTCACTGCCAGACCCATTTCTTTTGCTTCCTTGTCCAGTCTGGATAAAGCAGAACTAACGGCGCGGGTGTTGAGGCCGATGATATTGATATCATCGGCATACGCCAATAGTTGTACACTCTTGTAGAAGATGGTACCTTCTCTGTTGAGTTTTGCAGCTCGAATAATTTTCTCCAGCAGCAGATTGAAAAAGTCGCACGATAGGGAGTCGCCTTGTCTGAAACCTCGTTTGGTATCGAACGGCTCGGAGAGGTCCTTCCCGATCCTGACGGAGCTTTTCGCGTTGGTCAACGTCAGTTTACACAGCCGTATTAATTTTGCGGGGTTACCAAATTCCAAAGGCAGCTTCTTTTCGTGCTGTCGAAAGCAGCTTTGAAATCGACGAAGAGGTGGTGAGTGTCGATTCTCCTTTCACGGGTCTTTTCCAAGATTTGGCACATGGTGAATATCTGGTCGGTTGTTGATTTACCAGGTCTGAAGCCACACTGATAGGGTCCAATCAGTTTGTTGACGGTGGGCTTTAATCTTTCACACAATACGCTCGACAGAACCTTATATGCGATGTTGAGGAGGCTAATCCCACGGTAGTTGGCGCAGATTGTGGGGTCTCCTTTTTTATGGATTGGGCACAGCACACTTAAATTCCAATCGTTTGGCATACTTTCATCCGACCATATTTTGTAAAGAAGCTGATGCATGCTCCTTATCAGTTCTTCGCCGCCGTGTTTGAATAGCTCGGCCGGCAATCCGTCGGCCCCTGCCGCTTTGTTGTTCTTCAGGCGAGCAACTGCTATTCGAACTTCTATTCTATCCCATCCCGCGCGTGTTGTGGTCGATCGTAACGTTGCGAGGTAGGCAGCCTGTTTTCTCTCCGCTGCGACACGGCACTCCTCGTCGTACCAGCTGTTCTTTTGCACTTTCCGAAAACCAATGGTTTCGGTTGCAGCTGTACGTAAGGAGTTTGAAATGCCGTCCCACATTTCCCTCATACCGAGTTGTTGACGAGTGCTCTCAGAGAGCAGGAGTGCAAGCCGAGTAGAAAATCGTTCGGCTGTCTGTTGTGATTGCAGCTTCTCGACGTCGAACCTTCCTTGTGTTTGTTGGCGTGCGTTTTTTGCTGCACAGAGGCAGGTGCGAATTTTGGCTGCAACAATATAGTGGTCCGAGTCGATGTTAGGACCTCGGAGCGCACGCACATCTAAAACACTGGAGACGTGTCTTCCGTCTAACACAACATGATCTATCTGGTTGGTGGTTTTTCGATCCGGAGACAGCCAGGTAGCTTGATGTATCTTCTTATGCTGGAATCTAGTACTACAGATAACCATATTTCGGGCCCCGGCGAAGTCGATCAGCCTCAACCCATTTGGGGATGTTTCCTCGTGGAGGCTGAATTTACCGACCGTAGTGCCAAAGATACCTTCTTTGCCCACCCTGGCGTTGAAGTCGCCAAGCACGATTTTGACATCGTGGCGGGGGCATCTCTCATAAGTACGCTGCAAGCACTCATAAAAAGCATCTTTGGTCACATCGTCCTTCTCTTCCTTCGGGGCGTGGGCGCAAATCAGCGATATGTTGAAGAACTTCGCTTTGATGCGGATTGCGGCTAGACGTTCATTCTCCGGAGTGAATGATAGTACTCGGAGTCTCTCTCCCACCACGAATCCAACACCAAACTTGCGCTCCTTTATATGGCCACTGTAAATGGCACAAGGACCTACTCGTTTCTGTCCTTGTCCCATCCATCGCATTTCTTGGACGGCGGTGATGTCAGCCTTTATCTTTACGAGGACATCTACCAGCTGGGCAGCGGCACCTTCCCAATTAAGGGACCGGACATTCCAGGTGCATGCCCTCAAATCATAGTCCTTATTTCGTTTGCCGTGGTCGTCATCAAAAGGGGGGTCTCTCATCCGAGGCTGTTTGTTGTTTTTCATTGGGGGTGTTTTTTTACGTGGCGGGTCCCAAACCCAGCGCACAACCCTATGCAGGGGATGTTTCGCCTTCTCACTTTAGCTCGCCTTCAAACGGATGTTCTTAGGCTACCCAGAGGATACTTGGTCAAAGACCGGAAGTCGTGAGCTGCTTGAGTCATATGTAAAAGAATCGTTTCTGGCCACTCCCAAGTGAATGGCGATCAGAGAACTTTCCTCACTTGCGTGAACTTCTACACATGACTCCATCCATTACTTTTACTTATTATATATTAAATACCGAATTTGTATTCAAAATTCTATATCATTTACTTTTGATAACATTCGATATGGACAGGCGACAGATTTTTTTATTGGCAGGGAACGGTTTGAAGGAAAACTTGTTGGCATTGGGTTTATCGACAAATGGCCGTAAAGCCACATTACAGGACAGACTTTGTGAGCATTTTGGATTGACTGTAAATGCTGAAGATGATAGCTCAGACAGCGATACTAGTTCAGTGCAAAACAACATTTTGTCGGCGATGGGGTCCTGGTCTCCGGTCTTCACTCTACGCGATCTAGAAGAATCTCTTTCAACTTTTAGTGGTACTGGGCAACACCCAGTCAAGGAGTGCTTCGATGATTTTGAATCTAATGTCATGGCAGTTCGTTGGGGGAGATTTACAAAAGTTTATACACGGGAAACAATTATTGAAGGGAGCCGCGAAAATTTTCGTTCGCAGTCAAAGGGACATAACTAGTTGGAATACACTTTAACAATATTTGCAAAAAGAATTTGGGGTAATAACATCGTTAATCGAAGTACATCGCGAGTATCTTTATAGCTTTATGGACATAGGTAGGCTAATAAAGCTAGACGAAAGAAGTCTCATCGAATAGTTAGTAGAGGGGATCCCAGATACCAGACCAAACAAAGTTAACATGTATCAGGCTAGTTCGATAGAAGAATTAAAAGCTCAGATCTTTGTTTATCCTGCAGTCGTTGATCGTTTCGAAAAACAAGCCGCTGTTTTCGGTAACCCACGGCGTATTATAACTCATAGAGGTGCTGCATTCACGGGAAATCTCTTTAAAGATTACTGTGCGAGGGAAGGTATAGAGCATTTAGTAATAGCTACAGGTGTTCCTCAGGGCAACGGACAAGTGGAACGAATACACCAAATTGTAGTTTCTAAAATGTGATTACGATTTTGAAACTTCATAGAATACTGACATGCGCTCTAAAGAATACTTTGTTAAATAAACTAATTTTATATATAACTGAGTGCTTAACCCTACATTGTTCAGCCGGTGTTAATAAATAAATCATTTTATATGCTAAACAAAATTAAGGCGTTTAATTCAAATACAGTTCCCCACATACATTAATACGGTGTTTGTAACGTTGAAGTAATTAGTAACCTTATTTTGAAGGAGCCTTTTCTCCGAATACGGTTTTACGATGTCCGAACGTAGTTGAAGAAGTTGTGAAATATTTTTGTTATAGAACTTTGACAGGCCTTCTTGAGACACAAAAATAAGTTTTAAGAATTTTGGATGAATTTTAAAGTTCAAGAAGCAACGTGGCTTAGTAGCTTGGTAAAAATATGTTAAAAGGGAGGGATTTGTTGCATCTTTCAAAACCAATAATAAAAAATGTAAAACAATGAATATTAAAGAAATTATCATATTTAAATTAATTTGAAGAAACATTTTGTAATATAATGAAAAGCTAATTGTGCAGGGTTTTTATTTACTACTCCGTAGCAGCAAAATTTCTAGAATTATTGCTTTGCTATCGCTACCGCTCTCACTTTGTCGGGAGCCACAGCAGAGCCATAGCATAACAATGTAAAAGTATGTGCTCTGCTCTGCTCAGAGTTTTGTTAGATAAAAAACTATATGTAGTTGTACCTAGAGCAAAAATGCTGTGATCTGCTCTGGCGTAGCTGTAGCAAAAAAAATTTGGAGCGGTAGTAGAGCGGAGCTAATGAAAGTTTTCATTTGCTACAGCTCCGCATGTGTTTGTTGTTGTTTTTTTTTGTTATTTTCTGTCATAATATTTGAACCAAAAAATGTTATGCAAATCATTTTGGCACTTGTTGCGTCAAGTGACTTTATAAATCTAAAATCAAATATTTTAAGAAATAAATTATAAAATGTGTTTTATATTATATAAAATATTTACCATTTTTATATTACCAAAAACGGCATGTAATACAATACTCAATTACTATGAATTTCCGAAATTAATTTTACCTACATATATGTACATACATACTAGTTTAAGACATTAGGTTAAGTTTTACGTTAAACCATGAAATTCTGGAAATAAAGAATTCTATTGTACAAAAACCATTATCGCGAACGGACGTTTTCTTAACCGGCAACTTTTAACCCTCGTCGAGACCAACGGTCTGATACACTTAGTCGAGACCAATGGTGCTTGGCTAGGCCCCTATGTGTTTACATACATTTGTATGGAAATACGTTTTGTATTTACGCTCATATATGTACAATATAGATACATTTTTGAAATTTCTTACCTCTCGATTTGATTGAAATCAAATTGACCGCCTTGTTCACGCTTGGCGTAGCAAAAGCGTTCACAAAAAATGTAACATTTTGAGAAAAAATACATTTTTCTTAACCT
Source organism: Bactrocera dorsalis (assembly GCF_023373825.1). Classification (NCBI taxonomy): domain Eukaryota; kingdom Metazoa; phylum Arthropoda; class Insecta; order Diptera; family Tephritidae; genus Bactrocera; species Bactrocera dorsalis. The sequence continues at coordinate 42,028,534 of NC_064303.1, forward strand.
TTTAAAACGCTCTAGCGGCTAAAGTATTTGACGTAAGTAGGTCAAATAAATTGCACCGGTTGGGTAATTTAAAGAGCTTTCAGGAAATGTATAATTCCAATTGCCCCCAAGGCCCCACCGGGGGCGTGGCAATAAGCGAAAATGGGTTTTCACCATGTCCCCCCCTTTGTTTCACTACAGTTGTGGGGGGTATGGGGCCGGGGGAGATCAAAACCATTTTGCGAGTTAGTTCATCCCTGGAGCTTTCAGGAAAGCCCTCAACCTTCCCGCTATCCCTACCAGGGGCGTCGCAATAGCGTTCACAAAAAATGTAACATTTTGAGAAAAAATACATTTTTTCTTAACCTTTAAAACGCTCTAGCGGCTAAAGTATTTGACCCAGATAAACATACAAACCAATTTGGACATGTAACAAACATGAAAACATTTAAATCAACCGTGCGAAGTGATAGAAACATTCCAAAGTTCATATATTTTCATACAAAATATATGGGGTTTAGCCAAGCACCATTGGTCTCGACTAAGGTGTAATATTATAATATCCTTTTTTCGTCCTTTTCGATACGATATCCTTGAATTTTTTTTTCTGAATTCTATAGACAATAAAATTCTAGGAAGCTACCTGGAAGCGCAAGTCGTTTGCTACACTCTAAATATATTTAAATAGCATTTAAAAACAAAATTTGCCTGGCCAGACCCGTTGGTGGGCTTAACGAGGGTTAAATTCGCCTAGGCACAGGCACGTTCAAAGTAATTCGCTAATTAATTCGTTCGTTCTAAAAAAAAACTGCCCGGTTCAGAAGCAAAATCAGTATAACCCATATACTAAGATGTATGGATATGAAAATTTTTACTTACATATTTCTTTCTATTTTTTAATTACTAAAATTTTCAAATGATTTTTACAAAAATTTTGAACAAATGCTTTTGATTTGAATATATTTTTTGTATTTATGAGTTGTATTGAATTTTAAGATAAAGAGATAAAAAGTATCCAATGTCCTTACCTTGCTTCTAAGCTACCTCCCCACCAATTTTCCGACAAATCGGTTCAGCCGTTCGTATAGTTTATATACTATATACATACATAAGGGGTATTCGCTTGCTCTTGCAAAACCATTGCACGGTGCAAGAATTGCATATATTTCCTCTTGGTGCACCGGCACAACAACAAACACACGCGGAAAATTATTTGCAATGGCAGTAAAATATGTCAGACCAAAAACCATGTATATTTGCGTGCAATATCACGCAAAAATATAATTGCAACCCTGTTTTAGCTGTCATTTTACATAAAGACATATTACGTTGTTAAATTGTTGAGGACGGTAAGTTTTAAATAGATTTTATAATTTTTATTTAAATTACATATAAAGATTTGTTACAGTTTTTTTGTTAAAAATGTATGCAGAAGGTGCGCCAATTCACAATAGCATAATAGTCATTCACAATAAATTGACAGAATCAGCCGTTCATATATCACTAGATTCTGCAATGGGTGCTCTCGTGCCCTTGTATATTTCGGTATAGTATTTTTGCAATCTGCAATCTTGTTAGAGCAAGCGAATACGGAAAATAGCAAAAACAAAAAAGAAAAAAACCACAAACATATGCGAGAGCTGTAGCACATGAAAATTTTCATTAGCTCTGCTCTACTACCGCTCCCAATTTCTTGCTCCCGCTACGCCAGAGCAGAGCACAGTACTTCATTTTTTGCTCTCGCTATTACTATAGTTATTTACCTAACAAAACTCGGAGCAGAGCGGATCACATATGTACATTGTTATGCTATGGCTCTGCTGTGGCTCTTGACAAAGTAAGAGCAATAGCAATAGCCAAATTAAATACTACTGGTGTTAATACCTCAAATATAGTTTCTTACAATCCTTACCTCTGGTGATGGGAAATGCAAGACTTTTATTTAGGGAGATCTTATTCATTCTTATTTTTATTTAGTATTTTCCTTACTTATATACAAATTTTAAAACTATCTTAAATAACTAAATATATGTGTATGTGTGTATGTTTATATGTATTGCAGCATATAGTTTATTGCTGCTTGACATGGGGTTGTTTTGAAGTGTACAATTTAATACATAAGTAAGTGTGTGTGTGTGATGTTATCTCTTCTGAAAATTTATCACCCGTATCATGCATTTCGATTACGTTCCCGCTCTACGCTCCGCCGGAATCGAAATTAGGTATCATGCGTTGCGATTGGATTGAAAGAAGAAGAGGAAGAGCTATAACTCTTTCGAAATCAGCTGTTTGCTTTGAAATATGTGAAACTGGAACATAACAAAGCAAAAATACACAAATTACTGCTGTTCAAAGAAAATAAATAAAAGTAAAAATTTTTATATTGTTATTGAAGTTATACTTCTTATACGACGCCGGAAAAGGTTGCGATAGATTCTGGTTGCGCAACCTTCCATATAAAAGTAACGCAAAGTTGCGCAACCTCGCTCCATCCATATGAATGTAACGCAACCTTGTCTGCGAAGATGTGCGAGCAGCAAGCGAAGCGGTGACAATCGGCGATCGTTTGTTCGTTTCTTTCGGCACAGCTCGGCCGACACAACAACACAACACAATGTTGGCATGCTTATGCTGTTGTTGTTTTTGTAGAACAATGTTTCAATTTTTGGTTGGTGACATATTCACATGTGTGCGCATATGTATGTTTGTATGCTTGTGCATTATTGAAGTTATAGTTCTTTTTCTTTCGTTTGCCATTCTGCGAATTCTCAACTATTTTGTGTGACTTTTAATTGAAATACTCTGCGTTGGCCTTTCAGAATCACACAGAATCATTTCTGTGGTTTTTGAAATTGACCCACGAGGACGAGGTATATCGTTTTATCTGGGAGCGTGAGAATTAAGAAAATCGCTCGCTTAGAAGGGATAAAACGACTTCTGAGTGGCGATATTAATGAATAAATTCACAGAATCATTTCTGTGCTTTTGGAAATCTATACTAATAGAAAATAAATTTTTCACAGCAATATACATAAACATATACATAATATTGCTGTGATAAATTTAATTTCTATTAGTAAGCAAAAAATTAAAAATAAATTTATTAAGACTATACTTCTCAGGGCATCACAGCAATGTTATGTATATGTATATACATATTATGCATATGTATATACATATTATGCATATGTATATACATATTATGTATATGTATATTGCTGTGATACATTTATTGCGAAAGCAAATGTTCTACAAAGTATGTATATTTCTATACTTAAACAAAATTATTAGAACCATCGTATGTTTCTTGCATTCATAACCAAATCATACTTAAGTCAGCGCAACCTAATTGTCAATGGTGGTGTTGGTGGTAAGCGCTTGGAAAGTCAAGATGCTACGAGTGCCACAGGTTCGAATCCCGACAGAATAAATTTTTAATTTTTTGCTTTTAACATCGTATACTATAAAAATAAATATTTTTCTTTATTTTAATTTCTATTAGTAAGAAAATTATTTATTTGTATAGTATACGATGTTAAAAGGCATACATCTTCTATCCTATCTTGTGTATCTGCACATGCTCATATGAGTGTATGTATACGCATATGCGCGCATTGACTTGCATGTTCATACATTCATATATACTTATATGTACATATATTTGCATACATTGCTGAACAAATAAATCACAAGCATACAAACATACATATGCGTACACATATGAATATGTCACCAACAAAAAATTGATCCGGCAGCCAAATTGGCGAAGAACAAAAGAGAGATGATTACGCTGCATATTCTCTTCCGCAACGAAGAGACGGAACTACTTTCTGAGTCAAAATTCCTTCATTTAGACTTTGCTTTATTCTTCATTTTATGTGCATAATAAATTTATAAAATATGAATTTAAGTTTTCTAGTTTTCTTTCATACAAAATGATATGCATTTCTGAATATCACTAAGAAGTATAACTTCATCCGCGCGTAGGGACTCCACGCACCTTTTTATTTTTATTTTTATTAAACGTAACTATGGAATCTTTATCCGCGGCGATATTACTGGTTGAGGAGGAGAGCAGCGCATCTCAGAATGCTGGGGTGAGAATTGAAAGGATTACGAGATATGTGCGATCCCTTCCAGATGAATGACGGGCTGTAAGTAATTGCACGTGAAAGTATACATTTTTCTTACAATTTGTTTACTTATTTAGATTCAAAAAAACTTTCGTCTGAATAAGGACGCATTCAAGTATGTCCTAGATACGTTTGCGGAAGAAACGACGGCAAGTAAATTTGATGCTACCTCTTTCCAAAAAGCCTGCACAGCGTCTTAGGACGCTGGGGGAAACCGTTGGCTATATCTAGCTTACTCTCCATCATATCTGCCAATTTTCCATATTGCTCTGGTGTTGTTGTTTTTGACCTGAAAGCATATCAAAAAACATCACTAAAACTGGAAATATCGTGTGTTTTACAACTTTTAAATACAAGTTTTACTTACATTTTTAAAAAATTAAAAAAAAAATCACGCAAATAATAAAATTTTCGCAGCAAAATAAAAACAAAAAAAGTTCTCCGCCAACAAAATTGCAACTTAGCAAAACGGAGCTACGATCGAAATGCATGATAGGCAGAATTGTAAATTTCGAAGTTGAACTGAACGGGAACGGAACGCATGATACCAAAGTCGCCAAACGGAGAAAATTTCAATCCAAGTCGAAATGCGTGATAGGGGTGTATGATTTCTGTCCCATGCATTTTTATTATTATTAGATGCACATTGCATTTAAATGCATGTAGTTGTTTATGTATGTATGTATGTATATTAATATATAAATAGATATTTCTATTTAGTAGAATTTCGGCTTTGCTGATAAGTAAGCATGTTCAATGATATTTGAACATATTTCCGAGGGAAAGAAATGATTATTTAAAACTACTGGACTGTATATGAATATTTATATATATGGTACTTAAACTTAACTTTCTTAAATTTAGTCCTTTTGCGCTTGTAATATTGATGCATCCATTTGTTCACTTTTGTGCCCAACATTGTTGCAGTCGCTGGTGTACATCTACTTCGTCTGTCTCTAGTCCCACGTTGAGGTCCTTTTCTTTTGTTTGTGGTTGCAGAATCATTCCAATCATCTTCCGCATGGTTCTGCATTTTAGCAGTTTTGCGAACTGTAATTGTTGGCTGCTTTCTATGTTAACTGAACTTCCTCTTCCTTCTTATACGCTTCAGCATCATCTTCCAAAATGTATTCAATTATTTCAGTTTCGTCCTTATCTTCAAACGATTTCGTCTGGACTTCACTGTCCCACATTTCTCCAAAATGTGAGACTGCCGGAAGAGATAAGTGCGAAGGTACCAATTCATTTTGTTTTTCCTTTTTATCTTTCTCTATTATTTCTGTTGTTTTTTTTCTCAACAGAAGATGGAGAGAGTAGTCGAACTCTTATAAGTTTTTCTTCAGTTTTTGAAGGTTTACGAAGTTCTTCAATTGATTCTTCTTCAACTTCATTTTCCTTTCTATTTTCCTCTATTACTTCTGCTGTTTCTTCCTCAGAAGAAGATAGATATATACAAGGTAGATAAAAGATTGGAACCTTTGTACATTTTAAATCCGAGTCAAAACGGTACAAAATTACTGGTTCTTTTTCTATCGTATAATCTTCCAACAGCACATCACGCTGAAGAGAACTGTACGTAATTTCGGGCTCTTCTTCTTTAAATCTCGACTTACAAAGTTTGAGATTTTGGAAATACTCCGCCGTTATTTCAAAATACAAGTTTTCTACTTCAAGAAAAATGTTTGAAAAGTACATTGTGTGAAAATTGTGCATTTGAAGAAACACAATTTTCAAATGTTTAATATCATCACTTTTTATTGTAGTGATTTTGTGGAGATCATTCATTACTTTTCTGAGGAATTGAATTTTCCTCTTGAATATGAAGATTCCAAGATCCAAATCAAATGTATCTGATTTGACTTTATTTGTCATGATGTTAATATGCGGGAATATACACCCGTCTTACAATTATTTTTGTTTTAATTTGCCTGTATTTTGAACAGGGCTTTTTTGTATTTTGCCTGTTTTGTAAATACAGGACTTTTTAATTTTGGTCGAGCAAAGGACCAAAATGTTAATACCTCAAATATAGTTTCTTACAATCCTTACCTCTGGTGGGGGAAATGAAACGTCTTATCTCGAGGGAGAACTTATTCATTCTTATTTTTATTTAGTATTTTCCTTACTTATATACAAATTTTAAAGCTATCTTAAATAACTAAATATATGTATATGTGTGTATGTTTATATGTATTGCAGCATATTGTTTATTGCTGCTTAACATGAGGTTGTTTTGAAGTGTACAATTTAATACATATATGTGTGTGTGTGATGTTATCTATTCTGAAAATTTATGATTTCTGTCCCATGCATTTTTATTATTATTAGATGCACATTGCATTTAAATGCATATAGTTGTTTATGTGTGTATGTATATTAATATATAAATAGATATTTCTATTTCGTAGAATTTCGGCTTTGCTGATAAGTAAGCATGTTCAATGATATTTGAACAACTGGAGTAGTCTAGTTTTTGAAACGCTGCTGCAAAACTTCCATAAACTTATATACGTGGAGATGAGGCCCTGCACCAATACCTCCCGATGTTTTCTAACCCTTAGTACACTACTTAATTGTTCTGCCACTTATTAGTAAAAATAAAAGCGGAGAATCATTCCATTTAGATACTGCCGAGGGTAACTTAAACTACTTAGTTCTTATTTGGAGTTCTCCGATCGCCTGTGACTGATTTCTTTTTTTTTTTTGCCCGCTCTTCCGTTTTTCAGTTTGCCGTGTTGCAGTCAGTAGTGCGGTCCTTTTACTAACTGGGTTGCATTAACCATGCTGCGCCTCCGATCCTTGCTGTTACGTCTAGCGACAGAAGCGGAATTCCTGCATGTCTCTTTGAGGCTGGAGATGGATGGCTGTACGGCTCCTGCTTGAAGAGAGCTTCTCTTTGCCCTTTAGGGATTTACCGTGCTGAAGGTGCCTAAGGTTCGGAGTGGAACCCCCCTACGAGGATCATCAGTATGCAAAAGAATGTTAAACAAGCTTCAAATGAATAAATAGACTGCGACCTCTAAAATTTAATTAATTTGTGTCTAGTGCAAGTAGCATCGTAAAAGGCTAACACTTTTAGTTGAATTTTCTTTTTTAAAAAATGGAATTTAAGTAGAAAATAAATAAAAAATATTCCTATTAATTATACATACATACATTACATTACATTTTTATACATTATTGCTAATCTTTCAAAAAATTTCATGTCGTTAGCCAGCAGCTGCTGTGGAAATGACCAAAACACGTTGGGTGGCAAGGAAGTCAAATCACCACGTTCTGTGTGAGTCTCTGGAAACACTTGCAACAGCATTTTGCGTATAACGAGGCATTTATTTACTGTACTGCTATACGTATTGGCTGTAGAGACTCCATATTGTTTACGGGGCATCTCGACAGCCAAAAATTTATTAGAGGGATTCTCTTGCTCTTGCAAAAACGGTGCGCGAATTGCAGAATTTTCCTCTTGGTGCAACGGCACAACGACAAAAACACGCATAAAATTATTTGCAATGGCTGTAAAATATGTCAGACCAAAACCTATGTTTAATTTCGTGCAATGACACGTACTTACCTAATTATATATTTTGACGCTAAATTGTTGAGGAAAGTAAATTTTAAATAGATTTTATAATTACTTTTTAAATGATAATGATTTGTTACAGTTTGAATGCAGAAGGTGCGCCAATTCACAATAGCCATGCACAATACTCATTTACAATAAGTTGAGCCGTTCACATATCACTAGATTCTGCAATGGGTGTATTTCTTATGGTACACAATATATGGAATACTAATTAGTATGCCATATCGAAAGCAATGAACTGTCACTTCAGCAGTTTGTCAGATCAGTTTTCATTTATGAATATTTCGAAGAGGCAGCACATCTCATTTACACGGCAGCTTCATTTCGGTAATAATAAATTTAGTAGAGCGAGTATTAAGACGGTTGTGTTAAATTATAAAAATAAAGTATATTTTCAAAATTATTTAATGCATTTTTCCAAAAAATTAATATTTAGTTTAATATTGTTAATTTGCAGAAAAACTATATAAAATGGATTGGCGATTGGGCGAAGTCTTAAATTACTTTTAATAAAACTTATATACATAAGCATAAATCAAAGTACCATGCTCACATTAATATTTTAATGGGTATATCAAATTTATACTACAATTATTATGGTGCGAAAATATGAAATCGTTTTTTTTCAAGAAATACATTTGTAGAAAAGAGTATATTTCTCATCTCTTTTTTTTAAATTACATATAAAAATTTAAACAGTTCAAGACCTCAAAACATGCGCTACATCAGCTCGAACCGACCTACCTGGCGCCTTTTCGCAAATGATTATGTTATGATAACAAATCCTCACATACAGATTTGGCAACGGCAATGGCAATAGATTTGACAGTTAGTATACAATAAATTTTTGCCTGTCGAGATGTCCCGTAAAGGCCTAACTATAATATGCAAACCTTCCGTATATTACTGTCAAAAAATTAACGAAAAGGCTGTCAATGCATAAGGAACGGAGAGTAGACTTTTGAATGACTATAATTGTTATTACCTCAATATAGTTTCTAACAATCCTTACCGCTGGTGGGGGGCAATAATAGACTTTTATTCAGTGAGAACTTATTCATTCTGATTTTATTTTGTATTTGCCTTGCTTATATACAAATTTTAAAACTATCTTAAATCTATATAAATAAAAATGAATTGTTGTTCGTTAGTCTGATTAAAACTCGAGAACGGCTGGGCCGATTGAGCTGATTTTGGTTTTAAAATGTTTGTCGTAGTCCAGGGTAGGTCTAAACGGTGAGCAAATAACGAAAAATTGCGAGTAAGATAGAGTAAGACGACAATTCCATTTTCCCATATAAAAGTTGACCAAACTGTATGTACGCTCATAACTTTCATACGACTGAACCAAATTTGATAATTCTTTTTTTAAAATGTTCGTTGAAGTTCAAGGATGGTTTTTACGATTCAAATAATTGCCGGAAAAGCACTAAAAACAGCCCTTTTCTTTTTCTCATACAAACGACTGAATGTTTGTTCGTTAGTAACGCTAAGAGAACGGCTGAACCAATGTTGATGAAATTTTCAGAGGTTGTTCGTTGTGGATCAAGGAAGGTTTAGAAATAAAAATATCTTATATTTTTCATGAAAAGTCGGAAAATTGGATAATTCCAAAAAGTAATTTTCAATACAATTTTTTTTCAATTTTTGTTTTGTTTTTCAATATTTTGATTTGTAAATTATTTGTATAGTTCAATTTCGGCCGCTTGCTTTTTTATTCCGACTATTCAAAAGAAAAATTATTGAAAATTATTCAGTGAAAACTTTACGTGTGTTTCACACAAAGAGATCAATTGCAGATTATAATTTATTACGAAGCCACCAAGAGGTCGTCCTAATATCGGTCGGTGTTCTTTTTGCCAACAAAGTATGGCAGCCCAAGGCAAGGCAAGGCAAGAAGTACTCCCAGGATGCGGTGGCATACGTTCGGAATTATGGATCGCGGTCAATCAGCAAGTGATCGTCACGATGTCACAGCACGTCTTTTCAAACAACAGTTACGATGTTTGATTGACTTTATCTTGAAGCAACGTACATGTGGTGCTGTTGGATGATAAATGTACTCTGTTGAGTGACAAAATGGAGATTTTCCGCAGGCACACATTCTTCTTTCGATGATGGTTACACCAGATCAAATGGAAATCATTTTCCGGAATTTCCCGGAAATTCCTGATGTTGAGAAAGATCTAGAATAATATGAAGTGGTGGAAACCAATATGGTTCATGAACCTTGCGGACACTACTATCCTTTTTCGGTTTGTATGTCTAACAATAAATGCACGAAACACTATCCACGTAAACACAAACTGGAAATGATGGATATCAACTCTATCGGCGTCGCTTACCAGATAACAGAACATTCAGCATTTAACTTAGAAGAGTGAATATCGAAGTTGACAACACATGGATCGTACTATATTCACCACTATTGTCTAATTCATATTCAAAACTCATATCAATTTTAAAAATAAAAAAGGCTTAACTGTGAACATACTTTTTGCTCTACCTTGGTAATATGGTAAATTTTATTCCGAAACAGCTGATTCAATTTTATTAAAGAGTAAAAATGCCTCAACAAAGTGCAAAATCAAAAATTGTCAGTCTTTTAATTGAAAATTATGTGGAGCAGATCAAATTTATTACTGGTAAGCACTTTAAATTGATGTACAGAGGAACAGGAGAACAGCTAATGTGATATTACCGAGTAACGAAACAATTATCAAGCTTGCCAGATGGATAGTTCGTTACTCGGTAGGATAGTCTATTAATTTTACAAAAACAAAATACATGTAAAAAACTACCGAACAACGACTGACGAATTAACAAGGCTGGGTTGAATACCCCTATTATACATGGAATGCATCGTCGAAGAAATAGTTTCACTGGAATGAAAAAGAAAATCGCATACTTTTCGATATAAACATCGACATTGCCAAAGACATTTTACATCGTCTTCGCTAAAAATTGGAAATGGTACAATTTCGGTTGATACTTCCGGTGGTTCGGTATCAATTCCATCTTCCCTTTATAAATTCACGAAAGATGAACTCATTGGCCAAATTATCGTAACTACGATTCCTTAAGTGCACGCGCAATGTTAGCTGCCAAAAATACCGATGTTGTTGACTTAAACTGGAAGATTCAAAGTCAAATTCCGGGAGACTTGCGCTCATACAAATCGATCGATCGTCTTGACAATGAAGACGACGCCGTGAATTATCCAGTGGTATTTCTAAATTCTTGAACAGGCTTGGTATGCCACCGCATCATTTGCGTCTCAAAGTAGGATCCGTCGTTATTATGTTTCGCAATCTTCATGCGCCGAAAGTGTGTAATGGAACCCGACTGACATGGGGGAGAATGCTTGATTCTACGAATTCCTTTGAGGTCTAACGATTTCTCATTTAAGGTCAAACGTATTCCGTTTCCAGTGAAAATTGCATTTGAGGTGTCAATCAACAGGACCTAAAGATAGTCGCATAGTGTGAGGCATAAATTTGGAAATGCTATGTTTTTCACACGGCCGTGGCGTGCTCACGAGTTGGAAAACCATCTTTTCTGTACACTGGAACAGAGACCACAAAATGTTGTTTATAAAGCTGAGTTACATTGAAAAAAAATGAAATGATAAATTTAACTTTCTTTTCATTTCAAAATACATAATTTCACGCAAGACAATGGGTGCAGGGTCAGCTAGTAACTAAATATATGTGTATGTGTGTATGTTTGTAAGTATTGCAGCATATTGTCTATTGCTGCTTGACATGGGGTTGTTTTCAAGTATACAATTTATTACATGTGTGTGTGGGTGATGTTATCTCTTCTGTAAATTTATGACTTGTGTCCCCATGCATTTTTATTATATTATTATTAGATGTGCATTGCGGTAAATGCATTATGTGTATATGTATGTATGTAAGTATATTAATATATAATTATATTTAGTAGAATTTCGGCTTTGCTGATACGTAAGCATGTTCAATGATATTTGAACATATTGCCGAGGGAAAGAAATGATTATTTAAAATTAGTGGACTGTATATGGATATATATGTATATGATATTTCTTATCTTTTCTTAGTTAATATAACGTCATGTGCAATTTTGAACATTCTGCCGGACGCCAAATGTGACTACTAGAAAGGTGACAACAGCTTGCGATCCTGTTACGGTCGTGAACTAAGCGACGTTCACGATGACTATGCGCCTTCCTGTATTGTATCAGTGTTAGTTTGCACGTAACTACCCAGCAGATTTTAGGATGATCGCTTGAGACCTCCTGGATTAATCCTTTAGGAGATATCCTATACTCCCTATTACTCCTAATACTCGTGTGTAAATACACGTAAAATTTTATACTCCTTTTTAACATTGCATGTCATTGGAACGCGAGTACTCCTTTTAACCTCCTAATGGAGATCTCTATGATTACTGCTATAGGAGATCTCTATGATTACTCCTAAAGGAGATCTCTATGATTACTGATATAGGAGATCTCTATGATTACTACTATAGGAGATCTCTATGATAAATCCTATATTACTTTCAACCTGCAGTTATTTTAACAAAAACAAATTTTTATAATTTTATTTTTTATTAAAGTTTTTTAATTAAATTAATGTACATAAAATCTATTATTTTTTTATATTATAAGTGTTCCTGTAGAACTGAGCCTTACATTTGAGAAGCGCCTTTTTAATCTTTGCCTCAAAATCAGGGTATGAGTAATCATCTTTTAAGGCCTCTAAAAATTAAACTTGTTAAAAAAACAGATGACATGAATTGAAATTATGTATTACCGTAAAGAAATTTATTGAAAAGTGCATAATTCTTTAATGCAACTTTTTTTTGGCTCCATCCCAATTCACTTTTAAGAGCAGGGACTCCGCAATCACTTCATCCAAAATTTTTGATAGGGGTCTCTTTGAAAATTTTTGCTTCAGATACGCCACATATAATAAACTCAAACTGTTTAGTAACATCTTATCAACTTTATTGGCAAAATTACCGAACTGGTATTTATTATAAATATTATTAACTTTTTTGCCCAGTGGACAATTTTTTTTTTCTTCCTAGGAATAAAATTTCGCACTGTAATGCGATTATTCAACTATCACTTCTTTCGAGCCTGTACCACTTTCAACTTCTTCAAAAACTTCTTTGGAGCCTGTATCACTTTCAATTTCATTAACACTTTCCACATCATTTTCATTTTGTGTATTATTATTTTGTTTTTTTATATAAATTATTTAATTTTTTATTCACTAGGCGTTTTAAATGCCTTTTAGAGTACATTTTATTATCAATTTAAAATATTTAATACGAGTACTCAATAGATATAAAACTTACTTACGTCTGCACGCTTTAAAAAACACAGTTGAAATGAATAATTGCTTCAAGACAAAAATTAACAGTTATTATTTCCCGTTAAATTGTAATTTTCGAACCAAAAGTACGATTTTTAAGCTACGAAAAATTAAAAAATCTCCTTTATTGCTCCTAAAGGAGGACAAAAGGAGATCAATACTAAAATGAAGTAAAAAAAAATCACAATAGAAGTATAAAATCTCCTTTTTTGCTCCTAAAAGAGGACAAAAGGAGGTCAACACTAAAATAAAATATAAAAAAAACACAATATAAGAACAAAATTAAAAAATCTCCCTTACTGCTCCTAAAAGAGGTCAATAGGAGGACTCCTTCATTCCTCCTTTCAGGAGATCTCGCTTTTCAATCTGCTGGGTATTTCCTCAAATTCCTGTCCTGACGGCTTTTCCTCTTTTACGTCCGACGATTGTGTACCTTTGATTTTACGTTGCTTTATTTGCATCTTTGTTTACTCTGCTGCACTGATTCCGTCCTTCGGTGATTGTTGTACTTGTTTTGTCGGCGGACATCCCCTCCTTTTCTTCATCTTGGCTTTTGGATTCAGTTTTGCACCTTCTGCTGACCTGCCTACATCGTCAGCGGCTTTAATATCCACGTCTTCATTTGGCTCTTCTAAACCACCTTTGCGCTTTTTCGGCAATTGTGTTGGTTTGTGTAAAACTTTAATTTCCTCTTCCTTCTTCTTCCATGCGCTTTAGCTTCATCTTCCAAAATATGATCAGTTTCTTTAGCTTCGCCCTTATCTTCAATCGATATATCCTGGACTGCACTTTCCCACATTTCTTTAAAATGTGAGCCTCTTAGGCTCTTCTTTTTTAATTTATTTTTTAAATTATGAAGATCTTCGTAATATTCGTCGTATATTTTTTCGAATATGTCTTCAATTTCTGCATTAAAATCTAATTTGCCTTTAGATTTTGGATGTCTGTGAATAAAAAGTCCAAGCGATCATTAATTCCATGCTTAGATCTTCCCTTTTGTCTTTTGATCTGGATTAAGGCATCGTATTTGAACTTCTTCAATTTGCTGATCAAATTCGACTAGAGGTGTGTCTTTTACAATGCTTATTTTTAATGCATTGATTGCTTCTTCGATTTTAATCATAGTGTTATTGGATATATTCTTCTTGAAGTAATCTTCTTCTCCTATGCCATCTGCCATTAGCTTTTCGTGGTTGGTATCGAGTTTTTTCAAGAATTTTAATGTTTTCTTTAATGCCTTTCCTGAAATAGTGTTGGATGTGTACAACACTTTTTCGACCAAATCAAACTGGGCATTCAGAATTTTTTTTCTGTTTATACCCATTTCGAGAATTTTTTCGCAATACTTCTCCTTTTTATTGATGAACTGATTGTTTTTCTCCAAAGAAATCGTTGGAGGTATTTGATTTGGTCGCCTAGTTGACCTTGCTGTGCCTCGACTCACAGCCGCTGAATATCTCTTGGATAGCAGTTATGTAGATCACTGCACTTAGTCTCTGCTAAAACGGCTTATGCGATCGGTTTTAATGCGGGAATATACACCCGCAATTTAATTTTGCCTGTATATATATTAATTACAGGGCTTACTTTATTTTATTTGCCTGTATTTTTTATAATATCAGGGCTTTTTTAAATTTGGCTGAGCTCTTTTTTTTAGGCTCAATAGGACCAAATGTTATTACCTCAATATAGTTTCTAACAATCCTTACCGCTGGTGGGGGGGCAATGATAGACTTTTATTCAGGGAGAACTTATTCATTCTAATTTTATTTCGTATTTTTCTTGCGTATATACAAATTTTAAAACTATCTTAAATAACTAAACATACGTGTATGTGTATATGTGTGTACGTATTGCAGCATATTGTTTATTGCTGCTTGACATGGGGTTGTTTTCAAGTGTACAATTTATTACATGTGTGTGTGTGTTGGTATCTCTTTTGTAAATTTATGACTTGTGTCCCCATGCATTTTTACAGAGGACAGAGACGAGTAGGTCCTTGTGACATTTACTACAGTGGCCATATAAAGGAGCGCAAGTTTGGTGTTGGATTCGTGGTGGGAGAGAGACTCCGTCGCCGAGTACTATCATTCACTCCGGAGAATGAACGTCTAGCCACAATTCGCATCAAAGCGAGGTTCTTCAACATATCGCTGATTTGCGCCCACGCCCCGACGGAAGAGAAGGACGATGTGACCAAAGATGCTTTTTATGAGTGCTTGAAGCGCACTTATGAGAGATGCCCCCGCCACGATGTCAAAATCGTGCTTGGCGACTTCAACGCCAGGGTGGGCAAAGAAGTTATCTTTGGCACTACGGTCGGTAAATTCAGCCTCCACGAGGAAACATCCCCAAATGGGTTGAGGCTGATCGACTTCGCCGGGGCCCGAAATATGGTTATCTGTAGTACTAGATTCCAGCATAAGAAGATTCATCAAGCTACCTGGCTGTCTCCGGATCGAAAAACCACCAACCAGATAGATCATGTTGTGATAGACGGAAGACACGTCTCCAGTGTTTTAGATGTGCGTGCGCTCCGAGGTCCTAACATCGACTCGGACCACTATCTTGTTGCAGCCAAGATTCGCACCCGCCTCTGTGCAGCAAAAAACGTACACAAACAAACACAAGGAAGGTTCGACGTCGAGAAGCTGCAATCACAACAGACAGCCGAACGATTTTCTACTCGGCTTGCACTCCTGCTCTCTGAGAGCACTCATCAACAACTCGGTATAAGGGAACTGTGGGACGGCATTTCAAACTCCTTACGTACAGCTGCAACCGAAACCATTGGTTTTCGGAAAGTGCAAAAGAACAGCTGGTACGACGAGGAGTGCCGTGTCGCAGCGGAGAGAAAACAGGCTGCCTACCTCGCAACGTTACGATCGACCACAACACGTGCGGGATGGGATAGATAGCGAGAGTTGAAGAGGGAAGCGAGACGCATTTGCAGACAGAAGAAGAAAGAGGCCGAAATGCGTGAGTACGAACAGCTTAATAAGCTGGCCGACAGGGGTAATGCTCGAAAATTCTACGAAAAAATGCGGCGACTTACAGAAGGTTTCAAGACCGGAGCATACTCCTGTAGAACCCCCAAAGGTGATCTAGCCACCGATGCCCAGAGCATACTTAGATTATGGAGGGAACACTTCTCCAGCCTGCTGAATGGCAGCGAACACATAGCACCAGGAGAAGGCGAACCCGATTCCCCAATCGATGAAGATGGAGCAGACGTTCCATTGCCCGGCCATGACGAAGTTCGAATAGCAGTTGCCCGCCTGAAGAACAACAAAGCGGCAGGGGCCGACGGATTGCCGTCCGAGCTATTCAAACACGGCGGCGAAGAACTGATAAGGAGCATGCATCAGCTTCTTTGCAAAATATGGTCAGATGAGAGCATGCCCAACGATTGGAATTTAAGTGTGCTATGCCCAATCCATAAAAAAGGAGACCCCACAATCTGCGCCAACTACCGTGGGATTAGCCTCCTCAACATCGCGTACAAGGTTCTATCGAGCGTATTGTGTGAAAGATTAAAGCCCACCGTCAACAAACTGATTGGACCTTATCAGTGTGGCTTCAGACCTGGTAAATCAACAACCGACCAGATATTCACCATGCGCCAAATCTTGGAAAAGACCCGTGAAAGGAGAATCGACACTCACCACCTATTCGTCGATTTCAAAGCTGCTTTCGACAGCACGAAAAGGAGCTGCCTTTATGCCGCGATGTCTGAATTTGGTATCCCCGCAAAACTAATACGGCTGTGTAAACTGACGTTGAGCAACACGAAAAGCTCCATCAGGATCGGGAAGGACCTCTCCGAGCCGTTCGATACCAAACGAGGTTTCAGACAAGGCGACTCCCTATCGTGCGACTTTTTCAATCTGCTGCTGGAGAAAATTATTAGAGCTGCAGAACTGAATCGAGCAGGTACAATCTTTTATAAGAGTGTACAGCTGCTGGCGTATGCCGATGATATTGATATCATCGGTCTCAACACCCGCGCCGTTAATTCTGCTTTCTCCAGACTGAACAAGGAAGCAACGCAAATGGGTCTGGCAGTGAACGAGGGCAAGACGAAATATCTCCTGTCATCAAACAAACAGTCGTCGCACTCGCGACTTGGCACTCACGTCACTGTTGACAGTCATAACTTTGAAGTTGTAGATAATTTCGTCTACTTAGGAACCAGCATTAACACCACCAACAATATCAGCCTAGAAATCCAACGCAGGATTACTCTTGCCAACAGGTGCTACTTCGGACTGAGTAGGCAATTGAAAAGTAAAGTCCTCTCTCGACGAACAAAAACCAAACTCTATAAGTCGCTCATAATTCCCGTCCTGCTATATGGTGCAGAGGCTTGGACGATGACAACAACCGATGAGTCGACGTTGCGAGTTTTCGAGAGAAAAGTTCTGCGGAAGATTTATGGTCCTTTGCGCGTTGGCCACGGCGAATACCGCATCCGATGGAACGATGAGCTGTACGAGATATACGACGACATCGACATAGTTCAGCGAATTAAAAGACAGCGGCTACGCTGGCTAGGTTATGTTGTCCGGATGGATGAAAACACTCCAGCTCTGAAAGTATTCGACGCTGTACCCGCCGGGGGAAGCAGAGGAAGAGGAAGACCTCCACTCCGTTGGAAGGACCAAGTGGAGAAGGACCTGGCTTCGCTTGGAATATCCAATTGGCGCCACGTAGCGAAGAGAAGAAACGACTGGCGCGCTGTTGTTGACTCGGCTATAATCGCGTAAGCGGTGTCTACGCCAGTAAAGAAGAAGAAGAATAGAAATTTTGAGCCTTTTTAAAAAAGAATTCGTTGAGAGAGCCTGCGTATACGGAATGTCGATTAGTTTTCACATTGCAGTATGTTTGTTTATTCTAACACATTTTTATTAAGTGTCTTATTCTTTTTGCTTTTTCCTAAAGATATTTATCTCGTCGTCCTCCATCTTTAAATTCAAAATGTGTATCTGTTGTCAAAAAGCGCAAACCGTACGGAAAATGCGACCAGTTTTGCATTTTCCTTAAGCAAATGACGTATGAAAAAACTTAACGAAACTTGATGTAAAGTACATTATAGTTGCAAAATATAATTTATGTGTATTCGGACAGCTGCTTTCGCCGGCTTAAGGGGGTATTCTAGTCTAGAAATCAAATTTTGGGCAGTTTTTTGAATTGAAGTTTTTTGAACAAAAAATATTTTTACTAACCATTTTTTATGGTGTTTTTATTGATATCTTAAGAATACAGAAAAAAAATTTTACAAAAAAATTTTAAAAATTAAAATAATTAGAGGGGGGAGAGACAGGTGTAAAAAAATGGCGCATCCTGGTGACATTAATCCTGACTCTTATGGTGGTCTGAAAAAAAATCAAAAGAAATTCTTAATCAGTAAGGATGCTGTTATAGTCCCTACCTCAGGGAACACGAAATTTTTTTGAAAAATGGCGACTGCCTGAAAATAAAAATCATTTTTTACGCTTTTTTTGAAATTCCTGAACTTTTTTTAAATATTAAAAACAAAAATTTTGACACGATGCTGGTAGGAACGATAAAGAAATATATAAAGAAGGCTCACACAAAATTTCAAGTAAATCGGTTCTATAAAACTTGAGATAATGCCGGTACCGTGTGGAAAAAAGTAGTTTCGAGAAAAACGCGTTTAAAAAAGTGAGTCAAAGCCGAACAGGGCTAGGTACTGCGTCACTAAAGTAGCTGTAGCTCTTAAAATAATTCTAATTTTTAAAAATCCTTTGGAGGATATGTTCTTAAGGGTCTAAACTTTAAATATATGAAAAAAAATCGAATTTTTCAAAATTCTAGAGTAGAATACCCCCTTAAGCTTGCTTATTCACATTATAGTTAGGCCTTAAACTACACAAATTATAGGCACTTCTCAATTTTGTCTGACCATTAGCAGAGTATCAGCAACGACGGTATTGCTGTACTACTTCAATTAGATACTGATTAGAATGGGAGTTATGTTGAGCGCCTGGGCACCGTAGAGGACCTGTGGCAACACCATCATTCAAGTTGGAAATGTGGGATATTCACCGGTTAATTTGTAAAGCAAATTAATCCTGTGTTGAAGTATTGTTGATGTTTTGACAGAATATATAAGTATTTTATTATAATTGAGTTGTGTTTATAAATAGAGAAAAATTGGTGCAAATTATAAGCAGCAGACCTGATAAAAAAGTTGCTACTGATGCGCTGGTGAAGGAAGGTCTTTCTTAGAAGACCATTGCTAAAAGGGATGTTCACATTCCACTGTGGTACGTTTCTTGCAAAAAAGGATACGTTAAAGGACCTGGGGCGAAAAACTAGGATCTGTTCCCAAACGTGCACCTAACAAAAATATTGACATAACAAAAATGATAAGTGTTAAGGTCGATCGGTTCAAAAGGGCTATTTCTATACCGACAGAGCTGGAAACAGATTATGGACTGAAAAGAAGTGTGGAAACAGTACGAAAAAGGTTGCGAGAAGCCGGTTTATTCGGCAGACGTTCTACAAAGAAGCCATGATCATGTCTCGAATGTGCAAACAAGTGCAAGAACTCCACACTTGAGCAATGGAGAAACTTTTTGTGGTCAGACGAAAGCATTTCCCACCTGCAGTGCGCCGACAACTTGCCCATGACAGCTGTTTTGCTAGACAAGGATATGAAGAAAAATGTATTGTCAAAACCGTTAAGTCTGATGAGTCTTTATCTGGGGATGTTTTTCTTATTACATTCGTTGTGCTTTGAACTTTTTATGCTCTCGCAACAAAGTTGCTAAGGAGAGTATTACAGTTTTGTTCACATAACGGTTGTTTGTAAGTCCTAAAACAAAAAGAGTCAGATATAGAGTCATATATACCAAAGTGATCAGGGTGACGAGTAGAGTTGAAATCCGGATGTCAGTCTGTCCGTCCGTGCAAGCTGTAACTTGAGTAAAAATTGAGATATCATGATGAGACTTGGTACACGTATTTCTTGGCTCCATAAGAAGGTTAAGCTCCAAGATGGGCAAAATCGGCCCACTGCCACGCCCACAAAATGGCGAAAACCGAAAACCTATAAAGTGTCATAACTAAGCCATAAAGATATTAAAGTGAAATTTCGCACAAAGGAGCCCATTAGGGAGGGGCATATTTGGACGTTAATTCTTTTGGAAAAGTGGGCGTGGCCCCGCCCCCTTCTAAGTTTTTGTACATATCTCGGGAAACTACTATAGCTATGTCAACCAAGCTCTCTAGAGTCGTTTCCTTCAGGCATTTCCATATACAGTTCCAAAATGGAAGAAATCGGATAATAACCACGCCCACCTCCCATACAAAGGTTATGTTGCAAATCACTAAAAGTGCGTTGGCCGACTAACAAAAAACGTCAGAAACACTAAATTTTACGGAAGAAATGGCAGAAGGAAGCTGCACCTAGACTTTTTTTAAAAATTGAAAATGGGCGTGGCGTCGCCCACTTATGGACCAAAACTCATATCTCAGGAACTACTAATCTAATTAATTTTACAGCAAAATAAAAAAATATGTAAATGACGGATAAAGAAATCTCGATTATCACTTTACCATGCTTTCGAACAATAAAATTGCAAACAAAACATAAAAAGAATACATTTTTTTCGCAGTTCGAAGAAGTGTTTGAGGATATAAAAATTTCACGGTTGACTTGGCCCTGTAACTTCCCAGACCTAATTCCGATTGAGCACTTATGGACCGTAGTGATGTGCTGAACACAATGACCGCGACAGACTGCACCAGCACAACAGTGAACTGAAAATGGCGTTGTGAATCCGTCTACATGAACATTTATGAGAAGGCAGCAACATAACAATGGCCGGCATGTACACAAGACAACAACGCTTTCCATTTTGCACGTACCTTGCACTTCAATGAAATTTTGATATTTTGTTCAAAGTGAAATTTTTGATACAAAAAATAAGTAAATAGGTAAATTTATTTGTTTTAAGAATAAGAATATATTGAAGTTAGCGAGAGCGACAACTGTCGGCCTGCAGTCATGTAGTCGTGCAGCTGTCAAAATAACTGTCCATAAGAACGTGTGTATTTTAATATTTGACAGATGTCGTTTGCAGTCCCACCAATAAAAAGCAGTTAGTTGCGGCTTTGGGAAATATATGGTATAACAATATAAGTAACTGAGGAAACCCTAAAGAAACTTGTGGACTGAATGCCGTTGAGAGTAATAGCCGTCATTAGGGCTAAAGTGTTACATCTTATTGATTTAATTTTACTTTATTTCATAAATACTTCCCTATAAAACTATTGGTACTGTAAAAAATGTTGCGCTGTGTACAAAACTTCATTTCTACTATAGATCGAATTTTGTGTTTTTCCTTTTATATAAAGTCATGGACATAGAAATAGCACACTTTGAGAATGTATTAAAAGACGTATATTTTCAATATAAACAGAAAACAAATTTAATTTTTTATTAGCATCACTTAAAGATGCAAGTGAGTTATTTACAAAAAATTAAAATGTTCTTTAAAAAAATAATTATGTTTCCTATTGCGTGTTTAGGTCTGGACATAGAAATAGCACGATTGGCCCGTTCTGCGGAAATTTAATAAATATATTAGAAATCTAATAAGTATCTTAGCGTTGTGTGCCCAAATTTTTCAAAATTGCTTGGCATCGTCGGGGCAAGCTCTCCACTAAATCTGACACTTCCTTTGGGGAATCGCGTACCATGCTTCCTTGATTCCAGTCCAATGTTCTTCCGCATTTTTGAATTTTTTCTTGGCACTCTGAATCTTAACGTCGTTCCATAAATTCTCAATCGGGTTTGCATCGGGACTTTGAGCTAGCGTCAATATTTCTGCAATGATCCAGTTCCTCACACTTTTAGCTGCGTGCTTTAGATCATTTTCATGCATAAAAGTCCAATTCACTGGCATCGATTTGAATGCAAACGGTTCCATTGTGTTTTTGAGAATGTTTAGGTATTCAAATTGCCATCTATCCTTACTAATAGTCCAACACCGTACCACCATGATTAACAGTTTTTGCAGCGTATCTGAAGTCGTCTGACAAATGGTTTTCCATCCGATCCGATATGGTTCATCTTAGCTTTTGACGTTCTTTTCTAAATGTTCATTAGCAAAGTCCAGTAGTGATTTTATGTATTTTTTTAACAGGAGCGGTTTTTTTCGACACATTCGTCCAAAACAACTGGCCATCATTTAGACGTCTTCGCACAAGTCTACAGGATTCGTTGAGCCCAAATAAGTGTTTTATTTTCGCCATAACCTATCGCGATGATATAAAAGGATCAGCCTTGCTATTTCTGATGATGACTCTATGAACAGTGGTTTTACACCCAGTAGCTTTGCGGATTTTTTATTTTAGAGCAAATTTGGATCACTTTTAACAAAATTGATGGCGTTGTATACCATTTTTCTCGAACAACTAATAATTTCAGCAATCAGAGTTGGATTTTTGACTTTTTTGTGAAGATCAAATATTATTCTCCTTTTTTAAGAGTACAATACACATTTCTGCCCCTTAATTTTTTTAACAGTTATAGTTAAAACAGCTTCTTTTTTGCACGATTGCTAATTACTAATGAATTCTTGCACAAATAACTAAAAGTGTGCTGTAATCCAATCAAATTTCATTATTCTGCGAGTGAAACGACCTACAAAACGGAGGTAGCTGACTGTACAAACACATTTTCAGATGTTCACCAACACTGTTACATTTTCTGGAATTTTCAATGGAATGGGAGAATGCGTAAGAAAGATAGAGAAAAATGTTCGACATTCTAAACATATTGTAATACTAACTTTCTTTTCCTTTGGGATTTTAAAGCAGAGATCAAGAGATACCCTACTCTCCTACCACTGAAAATGTGAGAACCGCTCACCTAGCAAACTTTGACAGTTGACTGAATCTGGTAGGTTTTATCGTTTTGAAATTGGAATGACTGGAACGGCGAGATCGAAATTATATCGAAAATATATGTGAACGAAGGGATTTGTTGCCTCCGTTCGAGATCGCTAATAAAAATTCTAAAACAATGAAAATTAAAGAAAATGGGAAATTTAAATATATTTCATGAAACGTTTTGCAATTTCATGCATAGTAATATTAATTTTCTATTACCAATGATTAAAAACATTTATTAATTGAGAACTAGCAGGCTTAATTCACCTTATTAAGTAAGTAATGAAAGCTCAAAAGCCATAAAATCATAAAGAAGATTTAAATAGTTTCGCGGTATGTTAGAAGTCCAATATAAAATAATTTTTAATTGTAATAAATGTTGGCTGTTTTAGTTAAAATGCCCAAAGATCATTATTTTGCCCAATCTGGCTCCAATGGAAAATTATATGAAAACGCTCACACTGGAATAAGTTGGGCATCCCTTTATCCCTGTTATAACATTTCCCTTTAAATTTTGTTAATTTAATTTTAACAAGGGCTGCGATTTAGAGCAGCATCCCCGGATTTCGGGGTTAAAATGGGTACGTACGGATAGAGTAGGTCCTCCAGATCAAGAATATATACACATATAATTGCCGCTGACTTATGGTTTTTGAGATATTTGCATTTAAAGTTCAAAAAATCAACTATGTAAAATGCGTATTTCTTCGATTTATAATGCGTTTTACACTTACATACTTATATTTTATACTTTTATATCCACTAACACTACACTTATTCGTTTCTAATCATTTATTTTATATTAAATAGTGCAAAAATAACTTTAATTCCATATCAAACTTTAATTAAAATCCATTTATTCATAAAATAAGAAAGTGACCTAGCCAGCGTAGCCGCTGTCTTTTAATTCGCTGAACTATGTCAATGTCGTCGTATATCTCGTACAGCTCATCGTTCCAATGAATGCGGTATTCGCCGTGGCCAAAGCGCAAAGGACCATAGATCTTTCGCAGAACTTTTCTCTCAAAAACTCGCAACGTCGACTCATCGGTTGTTGTCATCGTCTAAGCCTCTGCACCATATAGCAGGACGGGAATTATGAGCGACTTATAGAGTTTGGTTTTTGTTCGTCGAGAGAGGACTTTACTTTTCAATTGCCTACTCAGTCCGAAGTAGCCTCTCATCCGAGGCTGTTTTTTCCTTTTCATTGGGGGTGTTTTTTACGTGGCGGGTCCCAAACCCAGCGCACAACCCTATGCAGGGGATGTTTCGCCTTCTCACTTTAGCTCGCCTTCAAACGGATGTTCTTAGGCTACCCAGAGGATACTTGGTCAAAGACCGGAAGTCGTGAGCTGCTTGAGTCATATGTAAAAGAATCGTTTCTGGCCACTCCCAAGTGAATGACGATCAGAGAACTTTCCTCACTTGCGTGAACTTCTACACATGACTCCATCCTCTGATTATTAGTTATTATTAGAATGCAACCCTTTTGTTATTGTATTGTGGGCACTCGCATGTGGCAACACTGTTTGTCAGTTATTCAATCTCCGTACATTCTTGGAATTTCAGCTTAAACTGAATTCCTAATTTTTAGTTTCTTCAATAAATAATTTTAAATTTTATATAATTGTGGTGTTTCACTCGCCACATAATTGGTGACCCCTACAATTGAACAGCACACATTAAATGGACCAACAACAAAATTGTGCAACCAAATCGGGCGATGGGTGCCCAGATTCGCAAGACGAGAACCCCACCGAGGAATTTTTTGAAACAAACACACTTTCCCAGCTCCCACCACTACAAGCTATGCACATCGACCGATCCGAACGAATCGAACTACCGCCGTTTTGGAACCAGCAGGGTTCAATTGTGGTTTGCTGCCGTCGAAGCACAATTCCAGCTCAGAAAAATAACAACGGACACAACGAAATATTATGCAGTAATAGCTCGCATGGATCAAGAAACACTCATCGTGGTCGAAAACATTATTTCTAATCCGCCCGAAACAGATAAGTTATCATACTTAAGAAAGCACTGCTTAATCATTATGGCATTCCTCAGAAACGCCGATTCAAAATATTGCTATCCGGCGTCGAACTACGTGATCGACCGCCGTCTGAACTGCTGGCAGAAATCCACTGCCTGGGAGGAAATCATTTAGACACAGCATTTGTGCGCACCATTTGGTTTGACCGTCTTCCTCTACAAATACAACTAACACTTGCTGCCACTGGTAAAGAAAACAACACTATTATCGCGCGAACAGCAGATCGCCTCAAATGCGATCACCTTTTCGACTGCAAGTTGCAATCGAAACCTACGGGGATAGGGCACTCACCCTCAACATAGGGCTACGGCATCCGATCCATTGGATATTCTGTATAGCTAACCTACCGTATCCAATCATCGCTGTAGATCTCATCCATAAATTTGGATTAGTTGTGGACCTCAAACGTGGTCGCTTGGTAGACTCTAATTCAGACTCGCACAGTGTAGGCCAATATGCAACCGCCCCCATTACAGCGGTCACGGTCCTAACCGAGAGCAACAAAGTTACGGCTATCCTCAAAGATTTTCCAGAACTATTGGGAAACCCCTCGAACCGCACAGCCATCAAACACTCGATCAAACATTTCATCCCTACCACCGGATCACCGTGCATGCAACGTGTTCGACTGCTATGTCCTGAACGCCTCAAAGTGGCCAAAAAGGAGTTTGAGCTCCTAATCGATTTGGGCCATGCCAGACTGTCAAATAGCCCCTGGGCTAGTCCCTTAACATGGCCAAGAAGGAATATGGCGATCATGCGGAGACTACCGTAGACTCAACGAAAGAAATATTCCTTACCGGTACCCAATTTCGCTTCTTCATGATTATGCCACAATATTAACAGGAAAGAACATATTTTCTACAATCGACCTCAGGCGTGCGTTTCATCATATTCCGGTGGCCGAGGAAGACATACCAAAAACCGCCATAATAACACCTTTCGGGTTATTCGCGTTCATCAGCATGCCATTCGGGCTCCGAAACGCGGCACATTCTTTTCAGCGCTTTATCAACGAAGCACTCACGGGCCTCGATTGCGTTTATGCTTACATCGACGACCTGCTGATAGCATCATCCAGTGAAGAACAACACATACAACACCTCCGGTTAGTATTCCAGCGGCTTAGCCAATACGGCCTGTGCGTTAATGCGGAAAAATGTGTTTTGGGTGCTTCTGAAGTCGATTTCTTGGGATATAGAATTTCGAAACTCGGTTCCGTACCACTTCCAAGCCGAGTCCAGGCGCTACGGAATTTTCCAAAACTTAAAACAATTTTAGAGCTAAGAAGATTCCTCGGCGCAATAAACTTCTACCGACGACACATCAGAAACGCTGCCGCCCAGGCACCTCTCAACGAGTTCTTAAAAGATTCAAAGAAGAAAAACGATCGCAGACCAGTACCTTGGACAGCAGAATCAGAACAAGCTTTCACTTACATCAAGGAACAACTAGCAGCCGCAACTCTCCTAGCTCATCCATCACCAGCCGCCGAACTTCGGATTACGTGTGACGCATCTTGTACTGCGCTGGGAGCGGTGCTAGAGCAGAAACATAAAAACGTTTGGAGGCCACTTGCATTTTTCTCGAAAAAGTTGTCACCCGCACAGATTAACTACAGCACATATGATAGAGAATTGACAGCTGTATACGAAGCCATCAAGTACTTTCGACACTGGGTTGAAGGTCGTGAGTTTGTTGTCAGGACAGATCACAAGCCATTGACTTTTGCGTTCCATCAACAATCGGATAAATCCTCACCTCGCCAGATCAGACAGCTAGGATTCATCAGCCAATTCACGACTAACATTGAATACATCTCCGGTTCAGACAACAACGTCGCTGACACCTTTTCACGCGTTGAAACGATGCATCTACCAGCAGTTATTGACTACAATGAGCTGTCCCGAGCGCAGGCCTCGGACGAAGAGCTGCAGCAACTTCTTGCAAATAACGAAACATCATTAAGGTTCCAAACGCTTACGTTTGGTCCCAACGGGCAGACTATTTATTGTAACGTTTCAACAAATAACATCAGACCATTCGTGCCAGCACCGCTACGTCAGAAAATTTTCCAAACTTTACACAACCTCGCACATCCCAGCGGCAGAGTGACAGTGAAACTCAATGAACAAAGATGTTACGCAATGGGCTCGAGAATGTGTCCCATGTCAACGTTCCAAAAAAGGTCGCCATGTACACGCTGCACCCGCCACATTTCCTACGAGAGATTCGATCATGTCCATTTGGACCTAGTTGGACCATTGCCGGACTCTCACGGATTCAAGTACTGCATGAATATGGCCGACCGATTTACGAAATGGCCAGAAGCGGTACCCATTAAAGACATAACGGCAAGCACGGTTGCCAACACGTTCTACTCCCATTGAATCGCCCGCTACGGATGCCCCAAGCTGCTCACTACCGATCAAGGTACCCAATTCGAAAGTGCGATTTTTACAGCTCTAGCACGGTTAGTCGGCGGCAAACGTATTCGCACCACGGCATACCACCCAGCAGCCAAGGGTGTGGTAGAAAAGGTACGCTCAAATCTCTCAGTGGACTCAGGTTCTACCAACAGTATTATTGGGATTGAGAACTTGCTACAAGGAAGACTTAAAGGCATCTCCCGCAGAATATTTGTATGGGACAGCACTCCGGGTCCCTGGCGAATTTTTCACAGATGGAGATCCACCGGGAGATTCCCAATTTTTCCTTGAAGGTTTTCGCTCAAATATGAGAAAAATCAGACCAGTTCCTTCAACCCACCACACCACTACAAAGAACTGTCAACATGCACACACGTATTCCTGAGAATCGACGCAACTAAACGACCACTTGACCATATTCAGGCCCACACAAAGTGATCAAAAGACTTGATGAACGTGTTTTTGCCATCGAGGTTAACGGCAGGGTTATAAATGTAAGTATCGAGCGCCTAAAACCAGCTCATTTGGCCAATGATGAAGAATTCGACAGCACGCCACATAGTCGTATTCTCACCGAACCAATGAATTCGCCACGTACATCAACCAGCCACCTATGCACCAAAGTACCTGAAGCATTTGCACCCGCGCTAGGATCCGATATTGAAACTCAACCTCAAAATGTCCAGCATGTCTTTATTTGGGGGAAGTACTGTGGGCACTCACACATGGCAATACTATTTGTCAGTTATTCATTCTCCGTACATTCTTGGAATTTCAGCTTAAGCTGAATTCTTAATTATTAGTTTTAAGAAGCGCGACTCATTATCCAGACGCCAACAAGAATACAAGTGTTCTTCAGTAAATAATTTTAAATTTTATATAATTGTGGTGTTTCATTCGCCACAGTATGAACAAAAGTTAAATGTTGAATAAAAGTTATTTTTGCACTATTTAATATAAAATGAATGGTTAGAAATGACTTAGTAAAGGGTTAAGGTAAATGTTCAGGAGAGCGGCTTTTCCGAAAACGTGCACTAATATTCACGGGAAATGTTTTTGATTCTACTTTACGAATATGTATGGCGCGTGTTTTTAAAAACAATATTTTCTTTGTTTTAATAGAAAAACATCTTATTTCCCGAAATTAAAAAGTCACTTTTGCACTTAAAATGTCTTTAGATGTTAAAAATATTTTTTCTTTCAATTATATACACGTAATTATTGATGTTGTTTAGTTAATCAAGAAGAGAAATTGGTTTTTCTGTTATTTTTATAAAAATATAAAAAAAACTTTACAATCACTTCACTTCAACGAAAATGGCAAGTTTATGTTCGAAATTACGGCATCACTGTTGTAAATTCGAATGGCCACTATTAATTCATGCACTGATCGTTTTCGAATTATCGATACTCTCGATATTCGAGACTGAACGAAAATTGGTAAAAGTGAGAAATAAATAATAGGAAAATTTATAATTCATTATTATTGCAGAAAGAAGAAGAAGTTGGACACAGAATGATTATGAACGCGGGGGGTGTTGGACCGACCAGGGTTATTTTTTTCGAGCGCTCGAATTATAAATTTTTCTATTATGTATTTCTTAATTTTACCAATTCTCTTTCAGACTCGTATATTGAGAATATCGGTATTTTAATTTCTTTTTATTTTTCCAATTAATATTATTTTTCTATTATATATCTTCAATATCAATTGAATTTCGAACAGTGATGCAATTTATAGCGTAAATATCGTGCAACATCATAATATTTATTATTGTTTTTATTACAAAAAACATTAAAAATAGACCACGCGTCATATATATTCGTGAATCGGAATTAAAAACGAATATTTTAAGACATTTCCCGTGAAAATTGGTGCACGTTTTCGGAAAAACCGCTCTCCTGAACATTTACCAAAGTTAAAAACATAGCCATACATTTCATTATAAATGGGAAAAACACGCATTTTAAATAGGTGAATTTTTGAACTTTAAATGCAAATATCTCAAAAACCATAAGTCAGCGGCAGCTATATATATATTTTTTCTTAATCTAGAGGACCACCTCTATCCGTACATAGCAATATGCTAATCTAAAATTTACCCTCAACAAGTATAGACAGATACTGTACTCTTTCTCCTTCTCTAGAGCTTAGTCAGATTAATAGCGGGATTCTGTAACCAGTTTCTGTCTCTATTTGAGACATTTTGAGGTAAAGTCTCAATTTGTGACTAGTTACTATTCACTAAACAGTCTCTAGCGTTAGTCACAAAACATTGCCTCAAATTTGAGACCTGGTAGTTAGCAGGTCACAAAACTAAAAAGAACTCTTGTCTGCCATTTTGAATGTACTGAATAGAGATCATCATAGTTATTAATCGATTGTAGTTTTTTTTATATGTTGTAAGCAACTCAATCACGAAAAGGTTAAAAATAAAGGAATTTTACATAAATTTCGTAAATATTATGAAACAAGGTGAACACATATTTATATTTTTATTCATAATTATGTTTTTTGACTATGTTAAAAAAATTTAATATTTGGTATCGACATAATTATTTTCATTGAAGGGTAAAAACATCTCTGAATGATGAAATGTAATAGATTTTGTGACTGTCACTTACAGAATAGCAAAAAACATCTCTGAATAATGAAATGTAATAGATTTTGTGACTGTCACTTACATAATAGCAAAAACGTCTCAAGTCTCAAAAATTGTCTCTAACCTAAAATCTCAAATTTAGAAACTTGAGACAGTATCACAGTACAGAATCGCATCCCGGGGATCCCCGAATAAGTGATCTCAATTTGGAGATTCGGCGGATGGTAAATCAACATAAGCGGACGAAATGGATAGAGCACCTGAAGTCCTGCAACCTCTCCACCGGTGTGAGTAAGCTTTGGGCTACTGTCAAAGCTTTGTCTAATCCGAAGAGACATGACGACCGAGTTGAAGTTCAATTCAACGGTCATGCCTCTTCGAACCCGAAGAAGTGCGCGAGCTACTTTAGCCGGCAGTTTATACTGCACCCTTCGGTAGACAAGGCCAAGAGATGTGTTAACCGACGGCTGCGCAAAATGCCAAACAACTGCGCGCCACTTACTTTCACCGATGAGGAGGTTCAGGGTGTCATCAACAAGGCAAAATCTTCCAGATCCATCGGCCCAGACGGAATCAACATATTAATGTTAAAGCATCTAGGCTCGACGGGAGTAAAATATCTCACCAAGGTCTTCAACCTGTCGCTCACCACTCTTCAAATACCCGATGTGTGGAAAGTCGGAAGAGTGGTCCCACTGCTGAAACCTGGGAAACCCGCCAACAAAGGGGAATCTTATCGACCGATAACTCTCCTATCCCCAGTAGTGAAGACACTTGAGGCCTTGTTACTCCCGACCTTCACTCACCACCTGAGCCTAGCCAGCCACCAGCATGGTTTCCGCAAAGTGCACAGCACCACCACAGCACTTAGCGTCATAAACGCCCAGATAGTTCGTGGCCTCAACCAGAAACCACCCTGCGAAAGAACGATCCTCGTAGCGTTGGACCTGTCAAAAGCTTTTGACACTGTCAACCACACAACTCTACTGCAGGACATTGAAAAAACCACTCTCCCTCCAGGGCTCAAGAGGTGGACCATGAAGTATCTGAACGGTCGTCAGTCATTCGTACTATTTCGAGGTGAAACACCTAAGAATTAAACAGGGGGTTCCGCAGGGTGGTGTCCTCTCCCCGTTACAGTTTAATTTCTATATCTCGAAACTTCCTCAACCAGCAGAGGGGGTCTCCATAACCTCATACGTAGATGACTGCACGATATTGACGTCGGGCAATGGAATAGATGGCATGTGTTCGAAAGTAAACAGCTACCTCTCCGACCTTTCTCGTTTCCTCACTGCACGAAACCTCCAACTTTCACCCACCAAATCCACAGCGACTATATTCACAAACTGGACGAAGGAGTATAGGCTTGAACTTAATATTGCAGTCGATGGCGTCAAAATTCCGACTGTCAATAACCCTAAGATTTTAGGCGTAACCTTCGATAGTCTATGCTCCTTCTCTCCCCATACGACCGCGATTATCGCCAAGGTACAGAGCCGCAACAAAATCCTCAAGTCGCTAGCCGGCAGCACATGGGGAAAAGACAAAGAAACGTTGTTGGCAACTTACAAGGCAATCGGCCGGCCGGTCCTCAACTACGCAGCACCGATATGGTCGCCTGGATGCAGTGGTACGCAGATGAGGAAACTTCAGACCTGTCAAAATACAGCACTCCGGACCACGACGGGATGCCTCTTGATGTCTCCCGTTGAACACCTCCATAGTGAGACGCGCATGCTTCCTGTAAAGGAGCATAATCAACTCCTCTCCAGGCAGTTCCTGCTTGGTTGTTTCCGTAGGAATCACCCCTGCAGCCATCTGCTTGGAGCGGAACCGCCTCCCAGGAGCATCAAGAGGTCATTCCTCGACTATGTCGACGACATTGCACAGTACGCCGACCAGACTTCGGACGCAACTAACTTTCGACAGGCACTGACCGCCATTCACAGTGGAGCCATTAACACCTTCACCGACTCCCTTCCCGTGAATGGCGTTCTTGGAGTCAAACCACCACCTTTTGCAGACGAAGAGCTCCAGTTGCCGCGAGTGACCCTAGCGCAACTTCGTTCTGGGTACTGTAGCAGGTTAAACTCCTACTTATCCAGAATCGACCCCGACATACCTAATGTATGTCCTGCATGCAACGAGTCTCCGCATGACACTGGCCACCTCTTTGCATGCCCCACAAACCCCACCCATCTAACACCCTCTTCCCTTTGGTCCGACCCCGTCGAAACAGCACGTTTCTTGGGCCTACCGTTATTGGGGGAAACTTTAGTATACCATCCCACGATTTCAGGGTTAAAAGTGGTATGGTTGGATAGAGCTGCTGCTCCAGATTAAGAAAATATATAATTGTTGCCGCCGCAAACTTATAGTTTTCGAGATATTTGCATTTAAAGTTGAAAATTTTGCAAATTTTATCTTGCAATTTCTCGATTTCTAGTAATTATTTAGTTATTTGCTTAAAATAAGCATTTTATATTTTACACAATTTTCATTCCATGCACAATAACAAAGTATTCCGTGTTTACAGATATTAAGTGTTGCCATAATAACACATTTATCAAATGAATAAGAATGGATATAAAAACTCAAACGCAGAAAACAAATACCATCTGAAATAAATTTTCCATTGTAATAAAAAAAGTTTTAAGGCTTATAAGTATGTTTAATCTAATAATTTAATAAAAGGATCATATTGATTATTTGCAATACAACAAAGGTAAAACAGGGTAAACATTAGTCCATTCGCGTCCCACTTATTTCTGCATTGGCGGCCTTCGGCCGCGCTTCGAAAAAAATAACCCTGGCCGATCCAACACCGGGGTATGTCAGGTTTTTTTGAGTAAAAGTCCTTTTTGCGTTGGCGGCCTTCGGCCGCGCTTCAAAAAAAAAAAAAAATAACCCTGGCCGCTCCAACACCGGGGTGTGTCGGATTTTTTTTTGAGTAAAACTCCTTTTTGAGTTGGCGGCCTTCGGCCGCGCTTCAAAAAAAAAATAACCCTGGCTGATCCAACACCGGGGTGTGTGAGGTTTTTTTTGAGTAAAAGTTAAGTTTTAAGATAAATTTTGCAAAATTTTGAACTTTAAATGCAAATATCTCGAAAACTATAAGTTTGCGGCGGCAACAATGTGGAGCAGCAGCTCTATCCAACCATACCACTTTGAACCCTGAAATCGTGGGATGGTATACTAATGCCGACCCAAAAATTGTAACAAAGGCCAATAAGAGAAAATTTTATAAGAAAATTCTTTCTTTTAAATTTACGTACTATGTACATATTTGTTAGAATAAACCTAAATTAAAATAGTAAATTCATTGTTAGAAAATCAGCAAATATGAAATATATACATAAAAGATAAAATTAAATAGTGTTAAAAATAATTATATCAAATGGAAAAGACAGCCAAAACATTACGTTTATAAGCATTTTCCATTTGTATTAAAAAACAACAATATTTCAGTATTCCTTTCGCTTAATCTTGACCGACGATCACTTACAATTCGCCCCGCTTTGGAAAAAATTCTCTCACAAGGAATGGAGGAGACTAAAACACATAAATACTTTTTTGATAATTCTTCCATTTTAGGGTATCTGTATTTATTTTCAAGCCACCAATGAAATGGGTCGCTACTACGGAAAACCAGCCCATCTTCCAAATACCGCTGAACTTCAATATGGCTTTTGCTTGTTGTTGTTATTGTTTTAACGGGTATGCTAATCCCCGTTAGGATGGTAAGGGTTTTCTGTGTTGTCGTCGAGGTCATCTAACGGTAGGCGCAGGAAACGCGCTGTTTCGACGGGGTTGGACCAAAGGGAGGAAGGTGTTAGATGGGTTGGGTTTGTGGGGCATGCAAAGAGGTGGCCAGTGTCATGCGGAGACTCGTTGCACGCAGGACATATATTGGATATGTCGAGGTCAATTCTGGATAAGTAGGAGTTTAACCTGCTACAGTACCCAGAACGAAGTTGCGCTAGGGTCACTCGCGGCAACTGGAGCTCTTCGTCTGCAAAAGGTGGTGGTTTGACTCCAAGAACGCCATTCACGGGAAGGGAGTCGGTGAAGGTGTTAATGGCTCCACTGTGAATGGCGGTCAGTGCCTGTCTGAAGTCTGTAGCGTCCGAGGTTCGGTCGGCGTACTGTACGATGTCGTCGACGTAGTCGAGGAATGACCTCTTGATGCTCCTAGGAGGCGGCTCCGCTCCAAGCAGATGGCTACAAGGGTGATTCCTACGGAAACACCCCCCCAGGAACTGCCTGGAGAGGAGTTCATTATGCTCCTTTACAGGAAGCATGCGCGTCTCACTATGGAGATGTTCGATGGGAGACATCAAGAGACATCCCGTCGTAGTCCGGAGTGCTGTGTTCTGGCAGGTCTGTAGTTTTCTCATCTGCGTGCCACTGCATCCAGGCGACCATATCGGTGCTGCGTAGTCGAGGACCGGCCGGCCGATTGCCTTGTAAGTTGCCAACAACGTTTCTTTGTCTTTTCATGTGCTGCCGGCTAGCGACTTGAGGATCTTGTTGCGGCTCTGTACTTTGGCGATAATCGCGGTCGTATGGGGAGAGAAGGAGCATAGACTATCAAGGGTTACGCCTAAAATTTTGGGGTTATTGACAGTCAGAATTTTGACGCCATCGACTGCAATATCAAGCTCAAGTCTATACTCCTTCGTCCAATTCGTGAATATAGTCGCTCTGGATTTGGTGGGTGAAAGTTGGAGGTTTCGTGCAGTGAGGAAACGAGAAAGGTCGGAGAGGTAGCTGTTTACTTTCGAACACATGCCATCTATTCCATTGCCCGACGTCAATATCGTGCAGTCAACCTGCGTATGAGGTTATGGAGACCCCCTCTGGTGGTTGAGGAAGTTTCGAGATATAGAAATTAAACAGTAACGGGGAGAGGACCCCACCCTGCGGAACCCCTTTTTAATTCTTCTAAGTTTAGATGTTTCACCTCGAAGTAGTACGGATGACTGACGACCGTTCAGATAGTTCATGGTCCACCTCTTGAGCCCTGGAGGGAGAGTGGTTTTTTCAATGTCCTGCAGTAGCGTTGTGTGGTTGACCGTGTCAAAAGCTTTTGACAGGTCCAACGCTACGAGGATCGTTCTTTCGCAGGGTGGTTTCTGGTTGAGGCCACGAACTATCTGGGCGTTTATGACGCTAAGTGCTGTGGTGGTGCTGTGCACTTTGCGGAAACCATGCTGGTGGCTGGCTAGGCTCAGGTGGTGAGTGAAGGTCGGGAGTAACAAGGCCTCAAGTGTCTTCACTACTGGGGATAGGAGAGTTATCGGTCGATAAGATTCCCCTTTGTTGGCGGGTTTCCCAGGTTTCAGCAGTGGGACCACTCTTCCGACTTTCCACACATCGGGTATTTGAAGAGTGGTGAGCGACAGGTTGAAGACCTTGGTGAGATATTTTACTCCCGTCGAGCCTAGATGCTTTAACATTAATATGTTGATTCCGTCTGGGCCGATGGATCTGGAAGATTTTGCCTTGTTGATGACACCCTGAACCTCCTCATCGGTGAAAGTGGCGCGCAGTTGTTTGGCATTTTGCGCAGCCGTCGGTTAACACATCTCTTGGCCTTGTCTACCGAAGGGTGCAGTGTGAACTGCCGGCTAAAATAGCTCGCGCACTTCTTCGGGTCCGAAGAGGCATGACCATTGAATTGAACTTCAACTCGGTCGTCGTGTCTCTTCCGATTAGACAAAGCTTTGACAGTAGCCCAAAGCTTACTCACACCGGTGGAGAGGTTGCAGGACTTCAGGTGCTCTATCCATTTCGTCCGCTTATGTTGATTTACCATTCGCCGAATCTCCAAATTAAGATCCCTTATTCGGGGATCCCCGGGATCGGCATGGCGTAAGGTGTCGCGATCATTAGCTAAGACAGCTGCTTCGGCTGGGAAATTGGGGCGGATTTCCGCTATTCTTCCAGCCGGGATGAAGCGAGCAGTAGCTGCTGCGATCACCTTGCGGAATTGACGTTCGCCAACGCATACGTCCGTAGGAATGGGTAGAGCGTTGAAGGTGCTCTCAGTGAATTCTGTGGAGCCGACCCAATTAGCTTTTTTGAAGTTAATGAAGGTACGGTTGTCCACAGAAACGAAATCGGGAGGCTTCTCGATCGAGATAATTATGGGCAGATTAGAATTAGAATGAAAGTTGAGGAATGCACTGCGACCTTTGGTCTATTGTGCCCTCTCCTGGCTCACATTGACTCACTCAGCCCCAGCGCATGAATAAAATCCAACAACTTGCCGGGTGCTAGTGAGGCAATGTGATCCCTATCCGGACATGTTAGTCCAAGGGCCTTTGTCCTGCGTCTCCAGACTGCTGTGCAGTCGATCAGCAGGTGCTCCGGGGTTTCAGGCTCCCTATCGCAGAACCGGCAACTTGCACTAGAGGATAGGCCCATGCTATGTAGGTGCCTGTTTAGTTTGCAGTGGCCGGTGTACCATGCGACCAGTAACCTGAGCTTGTTCCTTGGGAGGTTTATCACAGTTTTGAACCTTTTCAGGTTGTAACCCCCCATTAGCAGCTTGGCATGTCTCATACCGCGAGTTTGGTGCCAATGCTGCTCCCTGCCCTTTACCTCTTCCTTACGGAGCAGCTCTTTCATGGCGTGGGGACCCACCCCCATGAAGGGTTCGGGTCCTACCACCTTGGTGGAGGCTGCGGAGCGGGCGAGCTCGTCTGCCAGTTCATTACCGGCTATTCCTTTGTGACCAGGCACCCAGATTAGGTGTACCTGGTTCTGTTCTGCAAGGCTATTCAGCCTTTCCCTGCACTCCTGCACTAATAGCGATTTGATCTCATAAGAAGAGATCGCCTTTAGCGCCGCTTGACTATCGCTGAGGATCGCTATTCGCTCATTACGATAGTTGCGATGGAGGTTGATATCGATACACTGGCTTATTGCGAAAACTTCCGCCTGAAAAATGCTCGGGAACTCTCCCATGGGTATGGAGAGTTTAGTACGTGGGCCCACAATCCCTGCGCCGATTCCCTCAGACATTTTAGAGCCATCGGTGTACCACCTTAGCGTGCTATTCCTCAGCATCAGTTCGAAGTTGGAATCATCCCATTCGTCTTTACTGCCAAGGGTGACCTTGAATCTTTTCCTGAAGTTGACCGTTTTTGTAATGCTATCCCTTGGGAGGAGGACCAATGGTAAGCAGCCACTTATCATCTCCATCCTCCGAGATGAGATTACTTTGCCAATTCCGCACCCCTCCGCCGTTATTTGCAGAAGTGTGTGCTTGGCTGCCTGACCGATAACCAAATGAAGCGGTGTCAGTTCCAGCAAAGCCTCCAGTGCCGCAGTTGGACAGGTTCGCATTGCACCCGTCATACAGACACAGGCTAAACGCTGTAGCTTCAACAGTCTTGTCTTAACAGAAGTTTGAGACGCTATTGAGGCCCATGCCACCGCCCCATATGTGATTATCGGTCGCACTATCATGGTGTACAACCACCTAACGATCCTTGGCTTACAGCCCCAGGATTTTAACGCCAGTCGATTGCACACCATCAAAGCCTTCGTCGCCTTGACCACGGTCAGGTTTAAATGTTGTTTCCACCGCAGAGTGGAGTCAAGCATCAAACCCAGGTATTTGACACTACTGGTCATCACTATTTCACTTCCCCCAAGTGAGAGATTCCTAAGACCGGGTAGGGACCTACGTCGCGTAAACGGGACCACGGTCGTCTTGGAGGGGTTGATATTCAATTCAACTCCCCTACACCACCCCTTTGCTAGGTTTAGACCCCTTTGGACCAAGTCACATAGAGTGTCTTCGTATTTACCTTTGGCCATGATCACAATGTCGTCCGCGTACCCCTGGCAGCGGATCCCATTGTCCGTTAGCAGTGCTAACAGGTCGTCCACAACTAGGCTCCATAGTAGGGGGGATAACACACCACCCTGTGGGCAGCCTCTAGTTGTGCCGAGACGTATCCTTCTATCGCCTACTGTGGTCTCCGCAACCCTGGAGCGCAGTACGGCTTGTATCCATCTGCGCACCGGTGCTGCCACATTCCTTTTCTCCAGTGCCCTGGCTACACTCTTGTGGGACGTGTTGTCAAAGGCACCTTCGATATCCAAGAACGCGCAAAGCATCACTTCCCCATGCTCTAGTGAGCTCTCTATCTCAGAGGTCAGCTGGTACAGGGCAGTGCTCGTTGATCTGCCCGCCCTGTAGGCATGTTGAGCCGCATGCAGCGGTACTCTCCTCAGCGCATTCATCCTTATTTCCTGGTCCACGATCTTCTCCATGGTTTTTAGTAAGAAAGACATTAGGCTAATTGGCCTGTACGATTTTGCCAATGAATAGTCTTTCCTACCTACCTTGGGTATGAAGATCACCTTCGCTGTCCTCCATATCTCGGGGATGTACGCCAATGCAAGGCTCTCTCTCAACAGCCGCAATAGGTGGGGCAATAGGAGTTGCTCCCCCTGTTGTAACAGCGCCGGGAAGATGCCATCCACCCCCGGAGACTTGAATCTCTCAAACGATGCCATTGCCCACTTGATTGAGTCCGCCGTAAACAGCCGTCTGGCTATACTCCAATCCTCACGGGATGGCCTGTGTTCGGTCATGGGAGGACACTGGTCTTCCCGAACTGTCTCCGGGAAGTGCGCCCGCAGAAGCTCCGTGGCTCTGTCCTCTGCACTGGTCGTGAACGTCCCATCGTTCCTTTTGATTGCTATTTCTACGTCGTTTGTGCCCCTTGCCAGGGCTTTATGCAGCCTAGCTGCTTCTGGCGTAGTGGCGACATTCTCGCAGAATCTCCTGAAGCTGGTCTGCTTTGCAGACCTTATCTCCTTGTTGTATAAAGTAAGATTGCTCCTATATTCAGCCCAGACCCCCGTACGTTTCGCCTTGTTGAACAGGCTTCGTACTTTTTTCCGGAGGTCCGCTAGTTTCCTGGACCACCAGGGGCAGTTACGTCTGTCCCCGGGCACTCTCAGGGGGCAACTACCGTGATAGGCTTTAGTCAAAGACTCATTCAGCTCAGATAACCTTATCTCCAGACCCAGGCCAGAAGTGCCATCGTCTATCCGCCCCCCCCTACCTAACTCCTCCCTTAGTATATCCCTGAAGGCGCCCCAATTCGCCCTCCAGGGATTACGCCTAGGGGGGAGGGGCCTGACCTCTACCCCCAGCAAGAACCTTACAATTCGGTGGTCCGACAAGGAGGGCTCCGCCGAGACTCTCCATCTCGAGACCAGTCCCCTTGCAGGCTCGTTACTCAGGGTGATGTCCAGCACCTCCCTCCTATTTATAGTTATAAATGTGGGCTCACACCCTACATTTTCTATCACTAAGTTACTACCTACTATGTATTCTAAAAGAGACTCACCCCTTGCGTTGCAGTTGGTGCTGCCCCATTCCAGATGGTGGGCGTTCGCGTCACAGCCTATAATCAAGGGAAGCCCATGTCTGCTACAGTGATCCACAAGCCGTTCCACCACCTCTGGAGGTGCCGTGGATGCTTCCCCTGGGAAGTAGGCTGAAGCCAGGACGAAGTCTTTGTCCTCAAAGTCCCTGGCTTGCACCGCCACCAGATCCTGCGTCAGGAACTCTGAAATACAGAAGAATTCAATGTTATTCCTGACGACTATGCAAGTTCTAGGCCTCTCACTTGAGAGATCCCAGATTACCTTATTTGACTCCGTTTTGAGGCCTTTAACCTCTCCTTTGCGGGTCCCAGCTTCTCTACCGTGAACCTGCTCGTTATTACAGCTGAAGCTGCCGCCGCGTGATGCAGGTTCACCTGGGCAATCTCCATATGGACGGCCGTCATAATACCGGTTCGAGGAAGGGCTCTCCCTCTTCCCCGCCGGCGATCTCGCCACCATCCAATGGGTCATCTAACCCGTCCAGGAGTTCCTGTGTTGAGGGGAGCTCTGCTCCCTGGTCGCAGTGGTCCTCTGCTGGGACGTCGGTGGTCGTTGCTGGCACTGCCCTCACAGTCCCACTTCCGCCGGGCTGATCCGCCACCTCGTCCACCTGCATCGGCACTGCTTCCGGGGCCGCCAATGGCGCGGCCTGCTTTTCGATGCTCTTGCCTACCTGATTCGCGGGCATAGCTGCTCCTTTGCTCCCGGTGGCTACGGGCCTGTGAGGCCGCATAACCACCGTGCTAAACCTGTAATACAGGCGGAATCCTTCTGCCCGGACGTATTTGTACGACTCGTCGTCTATGTACAGGTTTAGCCTCCAGCCCTTCATTCCACCTAGTTCTTCCATCTTGCTGCTCGCGACGCGCCAAGATGAAGTGCTAAGCCCCAAGTTCTGGTTCTTCACCAGTCCTAGGGCATACTCGTATGGTCTGTCATCGCTTCTTGGGAGGAACATTGTCATGCTATGCATGACGGGCAAATCCTCCGCCCTCCTCGCGCATAGGGCCGGACCCTTCCAACCTCCCAGCTTTGGTGCAAACTCCCGCAGCCAGTTGGCAGACCTCTCGTCCTTGCATTCCACCTGCAGCATACCTCCCTTAAACTCCACCCCCAAAAAGGACGCCGCGAAGTTTTGTCCTCTGAAGACCTCGTCCAAGAGGAGGTTCTGGAGCACGGTAAGCTCCTCCGGCTTCAGCGCCTCCGCCGGGTAGTTTTGAGGCAGTACAGCCATGCGCATGCCTTTAACGGCACCCGCATACCTGCGCCGCCCCTCCTCCACCCGGTGGGGAGCCGGTCCGGATTGTTGGTTACCGGTTGCCTTGTTCTCGTTGCCCCTAGACCTTTTGGAGCTGGGGGGTTCCTGCGGCGTGATTTGGCCGCTGCTCCGCTTTGCTGTTTGGGCATACGTTTCAGAGGGCATTGCCCTACCATCCCCACGCCGTGCGGTCAGTGTAGCACCGACCGGGCGGTTACTGGTGCCGCTGCCTTCCGCGCGAGCTGACCTGATGTCGTCACGCTCCTTTGCTGGGGGTACATTTCTCCCTTTGCCTCTGCTTCTGGCCAAAGCCTCCGCCGCTTCAGGAGTCTTCCCCTCTCGCAGGTACCGTAGGTACCACCTCATGATGGCGCCGCTCATTCCCCTCCTTTTTGGGTCATCACACCCTCCGGGTTTGCCAGCTTCTGGGAGAGGGCGTTGCCCACCTCTTCTGCGCCTCCTTTTCCTTCTGCGCGCACCGTCAGGCTCTGCCCGATGTGACTCCCCCGAGTCCGACCCGCTCCGCCTTGCGGCGGGGGTCTTGGCGGTGCTCGTGGCTGCTGCAGCGGCCCCAGGCGTTTTTGGCATGCATGCACAGCTGCATGAGGGCATGTCGTCACTATCCTCCTTGGCATGCTCCACAAATAGCGCCCGTACCTCCGGCGAGAGAATGTCAAGGAAGTCCACCTTCCGTCTGGCTCCTTGACCCGATCTACCTTCTACTGCGTCAGCTTCCTTCTCGTTGTCCGTGTCCGTTCTCCGTTGTTGTTGCTTTAGATCCGTATTATTGTTGTTTGTTTTGTTTAGTTTGTCCATCTGTGTCTTCCGACCCTAGGCTCAAACAGGGTGAGCCGTCAGGTCTATTATTTAAAATGGGGACTAAGTAGGTCAGCCACGCCAGAGCCCCTTGGCGCGGTAAGGCCACAGTTACACCCCAATTCGGCCCGGTGTTGGGGAGGCTCCGTTATAATACAGCCAGATTTACCTCCTGGCTGCAAACCATCCAATGGGCACGGGTCGCATGACACCCTGGATTAGGAGGTGGTAGCTCTTGGTTAGCGCACGCATGCGGCACCCGACACCCTGCCTGGGCGGTGCCTATCGGCACCAGCCACGCAGGTTGGGGGATGCCGAGTATGCCTTGCGCCTAAGCCCCTGCACCGCGACAAGGTGCCTACCATTCGCAGAGGATAAAACAGATGATCTGATGCAAGAGTTAGCATAGGTCGCCAGGTTATGCTGTTTATCAGGCCACCGCTAGCAATGGTATTATCCGGCGAGCTATTACAGGTGCCCATAACTCTGGTGGGGGCTTCGTCACTCATTGTGCAGAATGTCGAATCGTCAATCTGTTCCGCCAGCTCCCTTCCCCTACGATCGTTTGACAGGCAGGAATGCCAAAGATCGTGGTGCGCGTTAAAGTCGCCTAGTACCAAACGGTTTTCACCACGAAGTAGCGCGCCTATATTCGGGTGATATCCTGTAGGGCAACATGTAACTGGGGGAATGTATATATTAAATATTTCGAGCTCGACATCGCCTGACCGGATAGCTATGCCCTGACATTCTAGGGTAGTATCCCTGGGGTCGATGTCTTCGATACTGCACGGTGTTGTGCAATATGAAGGCTAGGCCACCACCATTATCTCGCTCGCGATCTTTACGAATGATGTTGAAACCTGCACAACTCAGAAGTTCTGAGCGGCTGTTGAGCTTGGTTTCTTGGACCGTAGCTATCGATATACGTTCCCGATTCGTGAGTGCAACTATCTCCTCGATCTTGCTCTGGAGTCCGTTGCAGTTGAATTGAAGTAGTCTCGTTTGTCGCGGGTGTCCGTGAATGATCCTGGGGGTGAGGGAGTGACGTGTTAGTGGTGGTTGTTGCAGCTGCAGAACCCGCGGGGGCGGTTGTCGCACTGGGGTGTTGGTTGGCGAGGTCACTGTTGTGAGTTGCGGGGGCAGACTCCTGCAGCATGGGGCAACGTAGGTGACACTCCACTCACGTGTGGTGCGCAGGCCGGAACACGTCGGGAAGTGGCACCAGCCAGTGCAGGAATTGCACTTAACTGATGCAACGTTCCGACGTATGACGGTCTGACACACGAAACAGACTGTGCGAGGAACCAAGAGTTGCTGATTGGTTCTCGCACGAGGATTGGAGCGGGATGAAGGTTGGGGGGGGGGGACAAGTCAGAGTGGGAGCTGTGTTGCCTGTTTGAGCTCCTGACCGTAGAGGTCCTTTGTTGGCCACTCTGATTGAGTGGCGGCGCGGCGCGCGAACAGTGTGCAGGTTGCACAGCCGTAGAGGCTTGTATCGCAGTATTGCGCAGACAACACGGGGCCACGTAACGCGTGGTCCACTCCCTGTGGGTCTTAAGGCCTGAGCAGGTCTTAAGATGGCTCCATCCATTGCATGTATTGCACCTGATCGAGGTGGAGTTTGGATGGAGCCTTTTAGCGCAGACGCAGCAGAAAAATTCCTCCGGGTCCGGGTTGGACTCAATGCCAGCACGAGTCAGGAGGATACGGAGCAACCCTGCTGCAAGGCGTTGCTCTAAGGACGACAAACACAGATTAATACTCACCGATCCAAACGGGGTTAGATCGCCGAAAGAACAGCCCTTGGTCGGATAACATCCGAGTCAATTCCGGTGCGTAGAACCGGCTGTCGTGGGAATTGAATTGGCTTTTGCTCTACGAGTACGCTACTATGTGGTTTATGTTCATTAGAGTATTTATCGAAAGAACTCCATGTTGATACTGATTTTTCTACATTTTCTTCTGTTCTTTCAGTCTTAATTTCTATTTCTTCCCTTTGCATTTCTATTAACGTTTTTTAATTTTTTTTTGTTTTACGTGCTGCCGATTCATCAGTCAATGCCACTAATTTGAATCTGGTGTCGAGAAAAATAGCTACCGTAAGTGTATCGCTGTGTTGTAAACTGCCAAAACGTTCCCTAATTCCATTTAAAATAATTTCTATCACTTTTTGTATGATGTTTGAAAATATTTCAGTTCGCAAGTGTCTACACACATCTAATAGACCATTTGCGATTGGTATTACCAGCAAATCCGTGCGATATGTTTCACCATTATTGCTTACTGTAGCTTCTCTAAATGGTTTGAAATTTTTCAAAAAGCAGCAACAGTCGCCCAATCGTCGCTGGTTAATATAGGTAAATTTTTGTTTATAATTCTTCTTCTTAATTGGCGTAGACACCGCTTACGCGATTATAGCCGAGTTAACAACCGCGCGCCAGTCGTTTCTTCGATTGTTTATAATTACCAATGTACATTTCACTGCTTCCTCCAACTTCGAAAAACGCTTCATTCGCTGAAGTACTTTTCTTGAAGTGAGCAACTATTACTCTAACTTTATCAGTTACTTGTTCTACTTCAGGAATGCGCAATCCTTCTCTTACAATTAAATTAATTGTGTGAGCCATACATCCAAAATGATTCCAATGTAACTTATTAATTATTGCACTTTTTATGTGATACCAGGGGTATCTCTTGCTCTTGCAAAATCTTTGTACGGTGCAAGAATTACAGATTTTTCCACCTAATACAACGGCACAACAAGCACACACAGAAAATTATTTGCAATGGCTTTAAAATATGTCAGACCAAAACCCTTGTTCATTTGCGTGCAATGTCACGCAAAAATATAATTGTAAGCCCGTTTTAGCTGTCATTTTGCATAAAGACATATTTTGACGTTAAATTTTTCAGGAAGGTAAATTTTAAATAGATCTTATAATTTCAATTTAAATTATAAAGATTTGATACAGTTTTTTTGTTAAGAATGAATGCAGAAGTTGCGCCAATTCACAATAGTCATTTACAATAAATTTACCGAATCAGCCGTTCATATATCACTAGATTCTGCAATGGGTGCTCTCGTGCCCTTGTATATTTTGGTATAGGATTTTTGCAATCTGTAATCTTGCAAGAGCAAGAGAATTCCCTACTATGTTCCGACCGAAAATTTAAAGGGAATAGATTCACTAATCTGCTCGTTCTCACTGCCGTTGGAAAGATGAAAAAACAGCTGTTCTTGCAATTCAAGAATTCATATCGCTTAATATTTATCAAAAGAAAAGATTATCATA
The DNA here is from genome assembly GCF_023373825.1 of Bactrocera dorsalis. NCBI lineage: Eukaryota > Metazoa > Arthropoda > Insecta > Diptera > Tephritidae > Bactrocera > Bactrocera dorsalis. The sequence continues at coordinate 42,073,391 of NC_064303.1, forward strand.
TAGTATTTCGAAATAAAATACATTTTCTTTTAAATATTTTCCATATAATGGAAATAATGGACACATTTTTTCATTTGTTAAGTCGATTTTCGGGTGAAATTAGATTCATTGGTTGTTTAAATTTTTTTCTCTTTGTAGTGTCTAACCGTGTGATTCTGTAACGTGAGACAGTCTCAAGTCTCTAAATTTGAGACTTAAAGTTAGAGACAATTTTTGAGACTTGAGACGATTTTGCTATTCTGTAAGTGACACTCAAAAAATCTATTACATTTCATCATTCAGAGGTGTCTTTACACTTGAATGAAAATAATTATATCGATACCAAATATTAAATTTTCTTTAACATAGTCAAAAAACATAATTACCAATAAAAATGTAAATATATGTTCACCTTGTTTCATAATATTTACGAAATTTATGTAAAATTGTTTTATTTTTAACCTTTTCGGTGTTTGAGCTGCTTACAACATATAAAAAAACGACAATTGATGGCTGGGATTTAGAATAGCATTCCTGGATTTCGGGAATAAAATGGGTATCACTGGAAAGGTGACGTTCTTCAGATCAAAAAAAAAATATATATATAGTTGCCGCTAACTTATAGTTTTAAAGATATTTGCATTTAAAGTTGAAAAATTGACAACTTTTACATTGATAATTTGTATATTGTGAATAACTTTTTCACTTATATTATGCACTTTTCACTTATTAACACTTCACTATAACGTTTAAATGCAAATATCTTTAAAACTATAAGTCAGCGGCAACTATATATATATTTCCTTAATCTGAAGAACGCCACCTTTCCAGTGATACCCACTTTATTCCCGAAATCCGGGGAAGCTATTCTAAATTTTACCCGAATGCTATTTTGCAAGTCGCAATTTTTTATATTTCACTGTAAATGCTATTTGGGTTGGGTTTAGTATCGCGCCGGTTAATTTTGGCTCACTGTACCTAAACAAGAGAACCAAATTGAAAATTTTAAACACGCATGTATACTTAAATTATTGAACTTTATTTTAAAACATATTTTATAAAAATCGTTTCACAAATTTTTCCAAAACTTCACTTTAAAAAATGCTGTTTTTTGCAAATTTCTCAATATATGCTAGTGTATTTTCATCTGTTGTGCATTGTACCAAATCAATTATGGATACATTTTCACGCACATATATTACTTCTGAATTATAAAAACCACTAGTAGTTTTTAATTGCTTTTGATTGTTAATTTCTTTGTAAATCTTTAAATAAAATACACCTTTTTCTGCATTAAGTTCAATAATGCGAAAAACCAAAATGACTGCCTAATTTGAACTGTCAAATTGCCGAGAAAGGACGAACAAAAGGGAATAAATTAAACCCAGTTAGCAACAAATGTATGAAGTGAACGCGAAAAGGTGTTCAGTGCTAAAATACTGTGGATGGCGTAGCCGGTGTTGGACCAGCCAAGGTTATTTTTTTAAAGCGCGGCCGAAGGCCGCCCACGCAAAAAGGAGTTCTATGCGAAAAAAATTGATACACCCCGGTGTTGGACCGACCAGGGTTATTTTTTTTGAAGCGCGGCCGAAGGTCGCCAACGCAGAAAGGAGTACTACACGAAAGTACATCAGTCACCCCGGGTATTCGCTCGACCAGGGTTATTTTTTTAGAGCGCGGCCGAAGGCCGCCATCGCAGAAAGGAGTACTATACGAAAGTACTTCTGTCACCCCGGATCCCTTTGTATCATTAATAGATGCAATTAAATATGTATATATATTGCACTAAAACATTTTGGTTTTCTTTATTTTGATTTCTTGTCCATACAAAAATTTTGGCTGGGTTGCACTGGTTTCAGTTTGTATGGAAAAATGAGCAAAAACACTGATTTTTGGTCATTTTCAAAGGGCTCCCTACAGGCCTATAGGGGCTCTAGGGGGTCGAGGGAGGGTTTATTTAAAAGTTCGATCCTTCCTCTTTCCAATAAGGGGGCGTGAGGGGGGGTAGCCCTCCCCTGTTTTCCTCCATAAACGATACTAAACATTTCCCTGCTATTTTGTCACAGTCGCAATTTTTCATGTGATGCTGTGACTGCTACTTTGTTGAAGTTTCCCATGTGTTCGTTAATTCCAGTCATCGCTAATTTAGGAAACTTGTCACAGCTGTGACCAGTGATTGGGTCGGCTTTAGTATACGATCCCACGATTTCAGGGTTAAAAGTGGTATGGTTGGATAGAGCTGATGCTCCAGATTAAGAAAATATATAATTGTTGCCGCCGCAAACTTATAGTTTCCGAGATATTTCCATTTAAAGTTGAAAATTTTGCAAATTTTATCTTGCAATTTCTCGATTGCTAGTAGTTATTTAATTCATATTATGCCTTTTTTATGCACTTATACTTCATTACATTGTTTCTACATATTTATTTTTTAGTAATTATTTAGTTATTTGCTTAAAATAAGCATTTTATATTTTACACAATTTTCATTCCATGCACAATAACAAAAGTATTCCGTGTTGACAGATAATAAGTGTTGCCATAATTACACATTTATCAAACGAATAAAAATGAATAAAAAATAGGACTATACCCCAAATACATAAATCATTGCCCTTTTTCTTGATATATCAAGATTTTTGATACACCCCGGTGTTGGATCGACCATGGTTATTTTTTTTAAGCGCGGCCGAAGGCCGCCAACGCGAAAAGGAGTTTTACTTAAAAAAAACTTGATACACCCCGGTGTTGGATCGGCCAGGGATATTTTTTTGAAGCGCGGCCGAAGGCCGCCAACGCGAAAAGGAGTTTTAATTAAAAAAAAACTTGATACACCCCGGTGTTGGATTGGCCAGGGTTATTTTTTTTGAAGCGCGGCCGAAGGCCGCCAACGCGAAAAGGAGTTTTACTTAAAAGAAACCTGATACACCCCGGTGTTGGATCGGCCGGGGTTATTTTTTTGAAGCGCGGCCGAAGGCCGCCAACGCGAAAAGGAGCTTTACTTAAAAAAAACTTGATACACCCCGGTGTTGGATCGGTCAGGGTTATTTTTTTGAAGCGCGGCCGAAGGCCGCCAACGCGAAAAGGAGTTTTAATTAAAAAAAAACTTGATACACCCCGGTGTTGGATTGGCCAGGGTTATTTTTTTGAAGCGCGGCCGAAGGCCGCCAATAAAGCCTTAAAAATTTTCTTATTACAATGGAAAATTTATTTCAGATAGTATTTGTTTTCTGCGTTTGAGTTTTTATATCCATTCTTATTCGTTTGATATATGTGTAATTATGGCAACACTTAATATCTGTAAACACGGAATACTTTTGTTATTGTGCATGGAATGAAAATTGTGTAAAATATAAAATGCTTATTTTAAGCAAATAACTAAATAATTACTAAAAAATAAATATGTAGAAACAATGTAATGAAGTATAGTGCATAAAAAAAAGCATAATATGAATTAAATAACTACTAGCAATCGAGAAATTGCAAGATAAAATTTGCAAAATTTTCAACTTTAAATGGAAATATCTCGGAAACTATAAGTTTGCGGCGGCAACAATTATATATTTTCTTAATCTGGAGCATCAGCCCTATCCAACCATACCACTTTTAACCCTGAAATCGTGGGATCGTATACTAAAGTTTCCCCCAGTGAT